>NC_084615.1:22251259-22298759 GCF_033978795.1 Nerophis ophidion
ACTTAAAATTTCGATTTTAAACTTTCAGATTTAATATTTCAATTTTAAACTTTGATTTATAAGTAATATTTGGATTTTAAACTTTGATTTATATTTCAAAATTTGGAAGACTTATTATTTAGACTTCAAACTTTAAAATTAGATTTAATATTTGGATTTTAAACTTTGATTTCGATTTAATATTTAGATTCTAAACTTTGATTTCGATTTAATATTTAGATTTAAAACTTTGATTTAAATTCAATATTTAGATTTAACATTTAGTGTCCTTATTTCGATTTAGGATTCAGAGTTAAGATTTAGAGTTATAATTTTAAGGATTCAAGGACTGTTATTTTTCATACTCATTCTTACATATGCGGTACGAGATTAGGTTTCAGGTCTCAGCAGTATTAAGAAAAGCAGTAATAAATAGGGCAAGAAAGAAAAACAGTGATAAATAAAAAATAGAACATAACATAAGGCACTTAACAAGAGGAAAGATCGAGTTTAGCTGGCTAAACACGCTGTTTGGAATGACAGATAAATAAATAAGCAAGAAATAGTGCAGTCAGGGTGGGGGGCCCGGGGGATGGCGGTAGAGACCACGGAGCGCGACTCGCGTTCACCAGTCCGACAGCTTCAGGGAAGAAGCTGTCTCTGAGCCCGGTGGTTTTACTCCTTATGGGCCGCAGTCTCTAGCCTGAGGAGAGTGCTTGAAAGAGCTGGTGTACAGGGGGAGTGGAAACCTTCATGATGCTGAGGGCCCGCCCCCTGCACACCTGCATTTAGGTTTCGATTGAAGAGTTTAGATACCATGAATTGGTTAACGTGGACCCCGACTTAAACAAGTTGAAAAACTTATTCAGGTGTTATCATTTTGTGGTCAATTGTACGGAATATGTACTGTACAGTGCAATCTACAAATAAAAGTGTCAATCAATCAATCGATCAATCAATCAATTGAAGATTTGGTTTGCTAATTTACATTCAGATTCAACATTTAGATTTAGATTCAACGTTTAGCGCTTACATTTAGATTTGAGATGCAGATTTAGGATTTATATTCAACATTTAAATCTAAATTCAAGATGTAGAATACACAATTATATTTAGATTTAACATATATAGGTTGGATTTAAGTATCCTGCTAAAACATCGCGGTATGATGACGCGTGCCGTCAAGCATTGTAGAGGTTAGGGTTTAGGGTTCCATCACCGTTCACAGCTTAAGTCGTGTTTTTATCGCATAATTCTACAGTACTCTGGACATCTGAGTTGGTGAATCTTTTGCAATTTGTTCAATGAATAATGGGGAGGTCAAAGAAGAAAGCTGTAGGTGTATTGCGGTCGCCTTTAGCAACACAAACACAGCCGGTGTTTCATTGTTTACATTCCCGAAAGAACCGAAACAAACTTGATTTATGGTTTGCTACAGAACAAAAAAAAAAAAAATTCCCCGTGGTTTGCTTTTACAGTGGAATTCTCTTTAAAGAGAATGTAAAATAGTTTTTATTTTTTGCTATTTTAACCAGCTTCTATGATGCGAAAAACTTATGAAATACTTTAAAGGCCTACTGAAACCCACTACTACCGACCACGCATGCCAATACAACCGGTTTAGTTTAGTAAATTGCAATTTGAAATTTCCTGCGGAAGTATCCTGCTGAGACATTGCGGTATGATGACGCGTGTGCGTGCCGTCACGCATTGTAGAGGACATTTTGTTCCAGCACCGTTCACAGCTTAAGTCGTGTTTTTATCGCATAATTCCACAGTATTATGGACTTCTGTGTTGCTGAATCTTTTACAATTTTTTAATGAATAATGGAGATGTCAAAGAAGAAAGCTGTAGGTGGGAAGCGGCTTCAGCAACACAAACAAAGCCGGTGTTTCATTGTTTACATTCCCGAAATAACCGAAACATACTTGATTTATGGTTTGCTACATTAAAAAAATAAAATAAATACTCTCAGTGCTTTGCTTTTACACTGGAATTCTGTTTAAAGGGAATGTAGAATAGTTTTTATTTTCTGCTATTTTAACCAGCTTCTATGATGTGAAAAACTTATGAAATACTTTAAAGGCCTACTGAAACCCACTTCTACCGACCACGCAGTCTGATAGTTTATACATCAATGATGAAATATTAACATTGCAACACATGCCAATACGGCCGGTTTAGTTTTCTAAATTACAATTTTAAATTTCGCGCGGAAGTATCCTGCTAAAACGTCGCGGCATGATGACGCGTGTGCGTGCCGTCACGCATTGTAGAGGACAATTTGTTTCAGCACCGTTCACAGCTTAAGTCGTGTTTTTATCCCATAATTCTACAGTATTATGGACATCTGTGTTAATGAATCTGTTCAATGACATCTGTGTTGCAATTTGTTCAATGAATAATGGAGACGTCAAAGAAGAAAGCTGTAGGTGGGAAGCTGTGTATTGCGGCTGCCTTTAGCAACACAAACACAGCCGGTGTTTCATTGTTTACAATCCCGAAAGAACCGAAACAAACTTGATTTATGGTTTGCTACATAAAAAAAAAAAAAAAAATTCTCCGCGGTTTGCTTTTACACTGGAATTCTGTTTAAAGAGAATGTAGAATAGTTTTTATTTTTTGCTATTTTAACCAGCTTCTATGATGCGAAAAACTTATGAAATACTTTAAAGGCCTACTGAAACCCAATACTACCGACCACGCGGTCTGATAGTGTATATATCTATGATGAAATATTAACAATGCAACACATGCCAATACAACCGGTTTAGTTTAGTAAATTGCAATTTTAAATTTCCTGCGGAAGTATCCTGCTGAGACGTTGCGGTATGATGACGCGTGCACGTGCCTGTCACGCATTGTAGAGGACATTTTGTTCCAGCACCATTCACAGCTTAAGTGGTGTTTTTATCGCATAATTCCACAGTATTATGGACTTCTGTGTTGCGGAATCTTTTACAATTTGTGTAATGAATAATGGAGACGTCAAAGAAGAAAGCTGTAGGTGGGAAGCGGTGTATTGCGGACGCCTTTAGCAACACAAACACAGCCGTTGTTTCATTGTTTACATTCCCGCAAGAACCGAAACAAACTTGATTTATGGTTTGCTACATAAAAAAAAAACAAAAAAACACTAGTACCGACCACGCAGTCTGTTAGTTAATAAATCAATGATGAAATATTAACATTGCTACACATGCTAATACGGCCGGTTTAGTTTACTAAATTACAATTTTAAATTTTGCACGGAAGTATCCTGCTAAAACATCACGGTATGATGACGTGTGCGCGTGCCGTCACGCATTGTAGAGGACAATTTGTTCCAGTACCGTTCACAGCTATAAGTTGTCTTTTTTTTCCGCATATTTCCATAATATTCTGGAGATCTGTGTTGCTGAAGCTTTTGCAATTTGTTCATTGAATAATGGAGACGTCAAAGAAGAAAGCTGTGGGTGGGAAGCGGTGTATTGCGGCCGCCTTTAGCAACACAAACACAGCCGGTGTTTCATTGTTTACTTTCCCGAAAGAACCGAAACAAACTTGATTAATGGTTTGCTACATAAAAAAAATTATAATAATAAAACCCTCCGCGGTTTGCTTTTACACTGGAATTCTGTTTAAAGAGAATATAGAATCATTTTTATTTTCTGCTATTTTAACCAGCTTCTATGATGTGAAAAACTTATGAAATACTTTAAAGGCCTAGTGAAACCCACTATTACCGACCACGCAGTCTGATAGTTTATATATCAATGATGAAATCTTAACATTGCAACACATGCCAAAACGGCCATCTTAGTCTACTAAATTACAATTTGAAATTTTGCACCGGAAGTATCCTGCTAAGACATCACGGTATGATGACGCGGGCGCGTGACGTCACGCATTGTAGAGGACATTTTGTTCCAGCACCGTTCACAGCTTAAGTCGGGTTTTTATCGCATAATTCCACAGTATTATGGACTTCTGTGTTGCTGAATCTTTTTGCAATTTGTTCAATGAATAATGGAGACGTCAAAGAAGAAAGCTGTAGGTGGGAAGCTATGTATTGCGGCCGCCTTTAGCAACACAAACACAGCCGATGTTTCATTTTTTACATTCCCGAAAGAACCGAAACAAACTTGATTTATGGTTTGCTACATATAAAAAATAAAATAAAATACTCTCCGCGGTTTGCCTTTACACTGGAATTCTGTTTAAAGAGAATGTAGAATAGTTTTTATTTTCTGCTATCTTAACCAGCTTCTATGATGTGAAAAACTTATGAAATACTTTAAAGGCCTACTGAAACCCACTACTACCAACCACGCAGTCTGATAGTTTATATATCAATGATGAAATATTAACATTGCAACACATGCCAATACGGCCGGTTTTGTTTACTAAATTGCAATTTAAAATTTCGCGTGGAAGTATCCTGCTAAAATGTTGCGGTATGATGACGCGTGTGCGTGACGTCACGCATTGTAGAGGACAATTTGTTTCGGCACCGTTCACAGCTTAAGTCGTGTTTTTACCGCATAATTCCACAGTATTATGGACTTCTGTGTTGCTGAATCTTTTGCAATTTTTTCAATGAATAATGGAGACGTCAAAGAAGAAAGCTGTAGGTGGGAAGCTGTGTATTGCGGCCGCCTTTAGCAACACAAACACAGCCGATGTTTCATTGTTTACATTCCCGAAAGAACCGAAACAAACTTGATTTATGGTTTGCTACAAATAAAAAATAAAATAAAATACTCTCCGCGGTTTGCTTTTACACTGGAATTCTGTTTAAAGAGAATGTAGAATAGTTTTTATTTTCTGCTATTTTAACCAGCTTCTATGATGTGAAAAACTTATGAAATACTTTGAAGGCCTACTGAAACCCAATACTACCAACCACGCAGTCTTATAGTTTATATATCAATGATGAAATATTAACATTGCAACACATGCTAATATGGCCGGTTTAGTTTACTAAATTGCAATTTTAAATTTCGAGCGGAAGTATCCTGCTAAAATGTTGCGGTATGATGACGCGTGTGCGATACGTCACGCATTGTAGAGGACAATTTGTTTCAGCACCGTTCACAGCTTAAGTCGTGTTTTTATCGCATAATTCCACAGTATTATGGACTTCTGTGTTGCTGAATATTTTGCAATTTGTTCAATGAATAATGGAGACGTCAAAGAAGAAAGCTGTAGGTGGGAAGCGGTGTATTGTGGCCGCCTTTAGCAACACAAACACAGCCGGTGTCTCATTGTTTACATTCCTGAAAGAACCGAAACAAACTTGATTTTTGGTTTGCTACATAAAAAAAAAATAATGAATTCTCCGCGGTTTACTTTTACACTGGAATTGTGTTTGAAGAGAATGTAGAATAGTTTTTATTTTCTGCTATTTTAACCAGCTTCTATAATGTGAAAAACTTATTAAATAGCTTAAAGTTCTACTGAAACCCACTACTACCGACCAGGCAGTCTGATGGTTTATACATCAATGATGAAATATTAACATTGCAACACATGCCAATACTGCAGGTTTAGTTTACAAAATTATAATTTTAAATTTCGCGCGGAAGTATCCTGCTAAAATGTTGCGGTATGATGACGCTCGGGCGTGCCGTCACGCATTGTAGAGGACATTTTGTTCCAGCATCGTTCACAGCTTAAGTCGTGTTTTTATCGCATAATTCCACAGTATTATGGACATCTGTGTTGCTGAATCTTTTGCAATTTGTTCAATGAATAATGGAGACGTCAAAAAAGAAAGCTGCAGGTGGGAAGCGGTGTATTGCGTCCGCCTTTAGCAACACAAACACAGCCGGTGTTTTATTGTTTACATTCCCGAAAGAACCGAAACAAACTTGATTTTTGGTTTGCTACATAAAAAAAAAATAATGAATTCTCCGTGGTTTGCTTTTACACTGGAATTCTGTTTAAAGATAATGTAGAATGTTTTTTATTTTCTGCTATTTAAACCAGCTTCTATAATGTGAAAAACTTATGAAATACTTTGAAGGCCTACTGAAACCCACTTCTACCGACCACGCAGTCTGATAGTTTATATGTCAATGATGAAATATTAACATTGCAACACATGCCAATACGGACGGTTTAGTTGACTAAATTACAATTTTAAATTTTGTGCGGAAGTATCCTGCTAAAACGTTGCGGTATGATGACGCGTGCCGTCACGCATTGTAGAGGACAATTTGTTCCAGCACCATTCACAGCTTAAGTCGTGTTTTTATCGCATAAGTCCACAGTATTATGGACTTCTGTGTTGCTGAATCTTTTGCAATTTGTTCAATGAATAATGGAGACGTCAAAGAAGAAAGCTGTAGGTGGGAAGCGGTGTATTGCGGCCGCCTTTAGCAACAGCCGGTGTTTCATTGTTTACATTCCCTAAAGATGACGGTGGAGCTTTACTCTGGAACAGAGCGGTCAAGCGAACATGGTTCCCTACAACATGTCAACCGGCAGGTTTTGGTGAGAAAATTGTGGTAATAAGTCGGTTCTTACCGTAGACATGAGTGGAGAGCTTGAGTCGTTCCTCCTGCGTCTGTCAAAGAGGAAGCTGCAGACTCTCTTGCCTCCTCCCACCGGCCGCCCCCGACTGTTGGATGCTTCCACCGTGGAGGAGGGGAAAAAAAAGAAAAATCTCAGCCCGGCCCCACCGGCCGCCTTCGCGTCATCGAGAAACGTGGCTTCCCTCGGTGACACTGGCGGTCACCACACCCCTCCGGCTTTTTTTCCCCCTGCTTTGCCAAATTCCGTTGACAAAGCGCGCACGAGGCGGATAACAAACTAAGGGTCTTTAGCATAGAAGCTAGCAAGAAACAAAAAAGGGCCTAGCGTGGAAGCTAGCGGGTAGCAAACAGGAAAACAGAAGTCGTTACTTGTAGAGTGAAAACAAAACAGAAGCAGGGAACAAAAGACAGTAAGTTACAAACGAACAAATGTAGCTTACCGCTACGCTGCAGTAAAACGCCACGATAGCAACGACAGGAGCGACATGTGGCAACAACAATGATCCAGCACTCACTGGAAGACAAAGTGGGTACAAATAGGAACGGGCTGATTGACTACAGGTGTGGCCAGGTGCCAATCAGCCGCAGATGAGGTGACAACAGCACACAGGGAGACAAACAGGAAGCGGAACCAAAATAAGAGCACTTGACAGGAACTAAAGACAGGAGATACTAAACACGGAGGAAACAAAGACAAATGCAGAAGAAAAAATTAAAACATAGACAAATTGTCAGGGGAAAGCCTGACCGTCTAATCTGAATCGTTCCCACTGTAAAGACTATTTCTTTTCTCGTCCTTCACTTTCACTTTCCTCATCCACAAATCATTCATCCTCGCTCAAATTAATGGGGAAATCGTAGTTTTCTCGGTTTAGAATCCCTCTAGCTGCTGGTGGCCATGATTGTAAACAATGTGAGGATGTGAGGAACCCTACAACCAGTGACGTCACGCGCACATCGTCTGCTACTTCCGGTACAGGCAAGGCCTTTTTATTAGCGACCAAAAGTTGCGAACTTTATCGTCGATGTTCTCTAATAAGCAAAAATATGGCAATATCGCGAAATAATCAAGTATGACATATAGAATGGACCTGCTATCCCCGTTTAAATAAGAAAATCTCATTTCGGTAGGCCTTTAATATTTCTGCATGCGCCATGCATTCTGATATTAGTATCTTTGGTGACACTTTGAGGCGGATTCAAGGGCAGCTGTGTGGTTTTGTGTTAACACGGCTTCCAACATGAGTGGAGTCCATTCTATTACAAGAAATTGGTCCCCGAAGCCCCAATGTTTGGAAACCCCATGCATGAAGAATGTGCGCACGACAGCTCACTTGGCTGCAAGCCCACCGACCTGGCGGTGCAAACTGGAGCATGTGGGCCGCTTGTCCCCCTGAGTTCATGACAAGAGGGTGGCTGCAGAGGGACGAATCGAATCGGCCATTTTGGATATGATTTTCACCGCACCATTGCAAATCCTTTTTTGCATCTTTTTTGCAGTGCAGTTATTGGGTAGGAAAACCTCAGTTTACTTTTTTTTTTTTTTTTTTTTTTTGTTAGGAGTTTTTGCCCTGGCTGCTGTTCATCTTAAAAATACTTGATAAGGATACACCAAAGGATGTGCAATAAAAGTAATTAAGGATTCGCAATTTGAATACCTGATGGCGTATAATTTTATTGCAAGTTAATGCATATTTTTAATTCAGGTACAAACCCCGTTTCTATATGAGATAGGAAATTGTGTTAGATGTAAATATAAACGGAATACAATTATTTGCAGATCATTTTCAACCCATATTCAGTTAAATATGCTACAAAGACAACATATTTGATGTTCAAACTGATAAAAACATATATTTTTTTTTTCAAACAATCATTAACTTTAGAATTTTATGCCAGCAATACGTGACAAAGAAGTTGGGAAAGGTGGCAACAAATAGTGATAAAGTTGATGAATGCTCATCAAACACTTATTTGGAATATCCCACAGGTGTGCAGGCTAATTGGGAACAGGTGGGTGCCATGATTGGGTATAAAACAGCTTCCCAAAATATGCTCGGTCTTTCACAAGAAAGGATGGGGCGAGGTACACCCCTTTGTCCACAACTGCGTGAGCAAATAGTCAAACAGTTTAAGAACAACGTTTCTCAAAGTGCAATTGCAAGAAATTTAGGGATTTCAACATCTACGGTCTAATATAGCATCAAAAGGTTCAGAAAATTTGGAGAAATCACTCCATGTAAGCGTGTACCTCGCCCCATCCTTTCTTGTGAAAGACTGAGCATTCTTTGGGAAGCTGTTTTTATACCCAATCATGGCACCCACATGTTCCCAATTAGCCTGCACACCTGTGGGATGTTCCAAATAAGTGTTTGATGAGCATTAATCAACCTTATCAGTATATTTTGCCACCTTTCCCAACTTCTTTGTCACGTGCTGCTGGCATCAAATTCTAAAATTAATGATTATTTGCAAAAAAATATTTTTTTTATCAGTTTGAACATCAAATATGTTGTCTTTGTAGCATATTCAACTGAATATGGGTTGAAAATGATTTGTAAATCATTGTATTCTGTTTATATTTACATCTAACACAATTTCACAACTCATTTTTTATTAATTTTTTGGGGTCTTTCCGCATCTATTTTTGCACGCTTTTCATGCAAGGAGTTTGTTTGGCGAGCAAGACTTTTCGCAAGCGGTGACAGAAAATGTATCACATCTGCATGGCCAGACAGTTAATTGACCTCCCGGGCAACAAGCTTCATTAAAACACTCACTAATTTCCCTGAAATGAACCGAAGATCCGGGCTAGGCTGATGTGAGCCGATAGCTTGACACCATAGTGCAACGGAGGGTCAGGAACTGTAAGCCGCACTACACCGTCACACTTAATATCACCGTGCTAATCTTCTGAGACTGCGGCTAATGTGAAAGATGTGTAAGTCGCTTCATTTTTAATGTCAGTTTTAACACAATTCTTAAGTTATCATCATCATCAAACTCCGGCACTTTGCTCCATTAGGCTTTTTTGCAAGAAAACACTGGTTCTTCAGCGATTCAATGGTAATAATGACGCCATCATTTTTTTCCCCCCTTTGTCGTTTAACAATGTTTTATACATTTTGTAAAAAAAAAAAAAATACAAATGATGTATACATCAACTGTTAAAAATATTGTACTGTTATGTAAAGTGTTGTCCCGTACCAGAACCAAAATGTATTTCGATACTTTTCTAAATAAAGAGGACCCACCAAAAAACTCTATATCAGCTTTATTTGAACAACAAATCTTACGGTACATTGAACATACGTTTATCATTGCAACTGAAGAACAATTTTCTCCTTAAATAAATTAGTGAACATACAAGACAACATGTCTTTTTGTAGTAAATAAACAAACAAAAGCTTTTAAAATATCTGCTGACATATGCAGTAACATATTGTGTCATTTACCATTCTATTATTTTGTCAACATTACAAAGGACAAGATGTAAAAAGGGACTATTAATCTACTTGTTGATTTACTGTTAATATTTGCTTATTTTCTGTTTCAACATGTTCTATCTACACTTCTGTTAAAATGTAATAATCACGTATTCTTTAGTTAAGACACTTTATAGTAGTTTTGGATGATACCACAAATGTAGGTATAGATTTGATACCAAGTAGTTACAGGGTATACATTCATTATAATCCTATTGTTACTATAACATTCTACAAGGTTAATATAGGTTGCTTCTCTTTCTGCCCTTCCATTTTTTTACATTATTTTGTATCTCTAGTTATCATTACATGCATGTATATTTTGCATTTGAACAGATGTATTGTTGATAATAGAGGTAAATTATTGGTATTGTTCATTATCAATAGCGCTGTATCTATTAGTATTTGTATTGCTCCATGTGTAGTGTAATAATGCTCATTGTCATTTCTGTATTATTGTTTATTTCACTAACTGCTTCTGTGCTATTACTTTTACCATCATATTTGTACATATCGTATTTGCTGATGTTTCTTTATTGTTGTTATTGTCTCTCTGTTTAATCCCCTTCTTGTCCCCACAATTTCTCCCTCTGTGTTCCTTTTTTTCTCTTTTCATCCCCTCCTGATCTGGCCCGGCTGCATCAAATGATAATATAAATACATTTAATAAAATCAATGTGGAGGGGCGTGGTCGACGCGTCCCCTGCGGGCGGGGCATGTGCAGGAGCCGGCTGTGAAGCGATGACAGGTGAGGAGATTTCTCAGCTGGAACGAGTCATCTAATCACCTGTGTCTTTATCAGGAGCGCTGGAGACCATGAGAGGGGCCAGAGAGAGAAACGCGACCAGGGGGCTGGGAACGCTTGCACTGCTGAAAAGTTGGAACGAACAAGGGAAAAGATTTTATGTTGAAAGACCTGAAAAGATTTTGTGTTGTAAGATTAAAATTCTGTATACTTGGAAGCATCCTGTCTGTGCTTTCTGGTGGTACCCCGCACCTCAATGGCAGCGAGTTTCACAGTCAAATACAAATAAGGCAAGAAAATAAGTATCCTTCACTTCTCTTTCGTAAAAGAAATAAATAAATAAATGGGTTGTACTTGTATAGCGCTTTTCTACATTCAAGAAACTCAAAGCACTTTGACACTACTTCCACATTTACCCATTCACACACACATTCACACACTGATGGAGGGAGCTGCCATGCAAGGCGCCAACCAGCACCCATCAGGAGCAAGGGTGAAGTGTCTTGCTCAGGACACAACGGACGTGACGAGGTTGGTACTAGGTGGGATTTGAACCAGGGACCCTCGGGTTGCGCACAGGCACTCTCCCACTGCGCCACGCCGTCCCTAATTAAATCTGAACAGCTGATATGGGCATCTACACCAACTATATGATGTGCCTGAGTAGCTGGACAGGACATATATATATATATATATACACATATACATATATATATATATATATATATATATATATATATATATATATATATATATATATATATATATATATATATATATGTACATATATATACATATATATATATATACATATGTATATATATACATACACATATATATATATATATATATATATATATATATATATATATATATATATATATATGTATATATATATATATATATATATATATATATACATATACAAAAAAAATGTTTTGTGACTATAAAATATATCGATGTAATCATAGTAGTATCAACAACATACGCTCATGTAGTTGGTAATATTACAGTGGATATTAGGTGTAGATTCACCCTTGGCATTCTTTACATTCAAGAACACCATCTTTTGTTAGCGGTGAGCTATTGTATCCTCCTACGGTGTGTAGTGAAGCGTGTTTAGCTTTTCCTTGTCCTGCTTGGATAATGATACTCGTATTTGTCACCAAAGAGGCGAGGATTGGTGATTTAGAAGTAGCTAAAACACTGCCCACTGCAGATGGATGTTAGCTGATAGCTAATTAGCCATGTCTTAAAACACCTCTTCCTGAGAATGTTTCAGTGTTATAGCTTCACCTTTATCTTTAGTTTTTAGGCCAAAATGTGTCGGTTTTCCTTCCTTTGTCTACACACCGTGTCTGCTTGTTTATACTCTGTGATTGTGCGCTGCTGAACATGCTCCTTCACCGTCACGCCTATTAGAAAAAATGTATGAAAAAAAAATGGGGAGCTGGTACTTTTCAAACAGAATACAGTACTGTTTTTGATTCATTAGTACCACAATACTATACTGGTACCGGTATACCGCACAACCCTAGTTGTGTAATATTATAACGGTGCACAAGCTGTACTAAAACGGCAGAATATCAATAGAGTTTTTAAATAACTAACATAAAACTCGAAATGTTTCAATAAGGAACGGACATGCTGAAATACTGTTTTGAGAGAAAATAACCATAATCAGAATATTTATGTTTAAAACATCAAACCAGGACAATTTACTTACCGCATTTCCTGCCTTGAATTACTGCCGGGTCAAACTCGCTCCCCAAATTTATTAACGCATGCTTACTTTGTGTTGGCTGTTGCGATCTGTGACTCAGATCTTCACATGTTTATTTTTCCATCTTTGTTTCATTCTCTTCTGACCCACTTACTTCCTGTTTAGTCCGTTACCATGGTTACACATTGATTTCACCTGCTCCTCGTTTTCTACACACCTGGTTCTCCTTGATTTCTCCCTATATAAGCTTTCCTCTTTTCTTTGTTCAGTCTCGGATCCTAATTTGCCCACGCGCAACAGTGACGACTCTCGACCTTCATCTTTGTATGTATATTCTCGCTAGCTTTTACGCTAAGCCATTTGTTTATTTAATAAATCCATTTATAACTTACCTTGTTGTGTTCATCGCTTCGACGCATCCCCGGAAGAACCAATCCGGCATTACAATGCCACACAAGCGTCACAGTAGGATCCGAGCATCAAAATGTTTTTCCGCGTCGAAACCACGGGAGGAACCCTTCGACTTGGGTTTGTGGTTGGAGCTCGTGGCTTGGGAGCAGGAAAGACTTGACTGTGGGCCTGAAGTCCCCTCCGAAGCCGTTCGCGCTGCCCCGAAGAGGCGGGGGGTCCAGTGGAGAGGTCCCCCGCACGGCAGTAATTATCCAGCACCACTTCATCCTTCCTACGAACACAGCAAAATTCACCCCGACCAGGATTCACCTTCCACTACCGGTAATCCAGCTTGTTTTTTTTCCCCTGACTCTAGCAGTCACGACATTTGGGGTACGCCCACCGGTGACGCAACACCGCCCCCTGTTGTTGACATTTTTTCAGAAGATTTTTATATTGTGGACAGTACTTTTCATTCCCAACCTTTTTCGAATACCAATAACATTTATGATAAAATACGTAATTATCAGGATATTTTTTCTCATTATTCTAGTCAACCTCAGTCACCTAGTTTTTCTTCTACCCCACCATTTAAACCTCTTTCACCGCCCAAGTATAGTGTTTTTTCGCCTTCTAATAATTGTGTACAAGTTAGAGGGGAGGAGTCTGCCCGCCTCCAAACCTCCCACCACCCTCCCTTATGGTCAGTCCCTGACCACAGGGAACGGGTCTGGGATTCCCGTCTGGAGGGGGGGGCTATGGCCTATAGCTGTGTTGCGGAGGTAGCGCAGACGCTACCATTTCTTAAAACTGTCAAACCGCAACCTCCTATGAGGCCACCCTTACCTGTTTTTCGGCCCGTTAAACCGCTAGCTCCTCCTAGGCCGCCGCCACCTGTATTCCGCTTAGCTCTTCCTCGTAGACCTCCTCCACCTGTGTTTCCCCCGGCCAAGTCTCAACGGCCTTGTAGACCTCCTCCACCTGTGTTTCCCCCGGTCAAATCACAACGACCAAGTAGACCTCCTCCACCGGTGTTCAGACTCGCGAGGTCATTACCTCAAGCACATCCTCCACCACCGGTGTTCTGCATTTCTCCCAGTTTGGTTCTCACACCAGCACTTAACTGTAGTCTGGTTCTCGCACCAGAAACTGATGTTTCTAGCCTGGTTCTCAAGCCAGCACTAGACTCCCACCTGGTTCTCACACCAGCCTCCGACCCAGAACTGGTTCTCATACCAGTTACAGACTTTAGCCTAGAGCCCACTCCAGTACCAGCTCCAGAGCTGGAGCCTACTCCAGTACCAGCTCCACGCCGCCAAGCGCCGGTACCAGCTCCGCGCCGCCAAGCACCGCCGACGACGGGGCTGGAGCCCACACCAGCGTCGACGACGGGGCTGGAGCCCACACCAGCGTCGACGACGGGGCTGGAACCTTCACCTATGTCGACAGGGCTGGAGCCCACTCCAGTGCCAGCTCCTCGACAAGCGCCGGTACCAGCTCCACGCCGCCAAGCACTGCCGACGAAGAAGCTGGAGCCCACACCGGCGCCGACGATGAGGCTGGAGCTCACACCAGTCACGACTCCTGCGGCTCCCAGGCCGCCTCCGACGACTCCTGCGGCTCCCAGGCCGCCTCCGACGACTCCTGCGGCTCCCAGGCCGCCTCCGACGACTCCTGCGGCTCCCAGGCCGCCTCCGACGACTCCTGCGGCTCCCAGGCCGCCTCCGACGCCTTCTTCGGCTGCAGCACCCGCATCATCCTCGCCAGCTGCACTCGGGCCTGCTTTGGCTGCAGTCCCCGCACCCTCGTCTGCTGCTTCCAAGCCTGCTGGGATTTCGGTGCTGAGGCGTCGTCCACCACGTCGATCACGGGCGTGGCCTCTGCGAGGTCATCCTCCTCGCCAGACACTCCCTCCTCCATGTCGGCCACGGATGTGGCCGTGCCCGGGTCGTCCGCCTCGCCGGGCACCTCATCCTGCGATGCGGCCACTAATGTGGCCTTTTCGAGGTCGCCCGCCAAAACTTTTTCGGCAGCGGCGTTCCATCCGCCGCCGCCACTTGACTTGTCCTCGGTGGATTCGGGGACACACGACTTGGCGACCCTCCACCGTGGCCTCCCTCCGCCCTCCCTTCGTTTGTGGACTCTGTTTTTGGGGAGGGGGTTCAAGTTGTTTCTTATTTGTTTTTGTTTTCTTTGAGACATCTGGAATCTGTCTTTTTGGGGGGGGGGAATACTGTTGCGATCTGTGACTCAGATCTTCACATGTTTATTTTTCCATCTTTGTTTCATTCTCTTCTGACCCACTTACTTCCTGTTTAGTCCGTTACCATGGTTACACATTGATTTCACCTGCTCCTCGTTTTCTACACACCTGGTTCTCCTTGATTTCTCCCTATATAAGCTTTCCTCTTTTCTTTGTTCAGTCTCGGATCCTAATTTGCCCACGCGCAACAGTGACGACTCTCGACCTTCATCTTTGTATGTATATTCTCGCTAGCTTTTACGCTAAGCCATTTGTTTATTTAATAAATCCATTTATAACTTACCTTGTTGTGTTCATCGCTTCGACGCATCCCCGGAAGAACCAATCCGGCATTACAATGCCACACAAGCGTCACATTGGCCCTGCGATGAGGTGGCGACTTGTCCAGGGTGTACCCCGCCTTCCGCCCGATTGTAGCTGAGATAGGCGCCAGCGCCCCCCGCGACCCCAAAAGGGAATAAGCGGTAGAAAATGGATGGATGGATGCTTACTTTTACCGCCAGGTTAAATTTGTGACGTCATTACCAAAATGGCGCAGGAGGGATTTTTTGCCTTTACTATGTGTAAACCAGGGGTCTTGTTCCTCAGCCATACAGATAACACTAATGGTTGTGATATAAAACCACTTTAACACTCTTACTAATATTTTGCCACACTCTGTGAACCCACACCAAACACATTTCTGGAGAACATTGGCTCTGTAACACATTATAAACGCAACATAAGAATTACCCAGAATTCCAATGCATCCGTTACTATTGGCTATATTATACATCCCGCTAGCACCAACGCCCCCCCCCCCCCCCCGTGCGTTGTTTGAGGTGGGCGGGGTTGGGGGGACGCGTGTATAATATAGCCAAGAGTCATGGATGCATTGGAATTCTGGGTAATTCTTATGTTGCGTTCATAATGTGTTACAGAGCCAATGTTCTCCAGAAATGTGTTTGGTGTGGGTTCACAGAGTGTGGCGCATATTAGTAAGTGTTAAAGTTTTTTATATAACAACCATCAGTGTAAAAGGTATGGCTGTTGACCAAGTATGCATTGCCCGACCAGCACGCAGATAGCATGGTGTAAAGTTGGGTGCGATGACATGTTGTAGAGCAGTGGTCCCCAACCACCGGACCGCGGAGGAATTTTTTTTTATTTATTTTTTTTTAATCACACTTATTTTTTTACTGTAGGCCATTGGTAAGCACAGGAGTGAGAAGAGGTTTTACATTAATTTGCGCCCCGGCGGTTATTCAAGGAAATACGTCAAGGCTATTCCCTCTTTTAGTGTAGCATTCCATCCCAATTGGTCGACCCCTCGAAAAATCCCTCGCAATCTGTTCAAGTCCCTTTTTGAAGACTGAGAAGTGAGCGCTTGGTGACAGTTGCAGTTTCGAGCGTTTTGTCGAGCCTGACGAGAACACCGTAGCTTATCCTCAGCCGCCGAAGCATCCAAAAGCTCCGGCTTAATCTCACCGTGTGTTGCGTCTGTGTGTTTGCATGATGAAAACCACCGGAGATAAGGAAGTGTTTGCCACAAGGGCTGCCTGTCAAAATCGATTCAAAACCTTAAGAAACGTTCAGAAATGACCTTGCCGAATTAAAACGTTGCGTCAGGAATATTAAGACAAACTTCAGGGTAAAAAAATGTTTTGTTTTGCTGCATTTCATCATTTCAGTTATTTTTTTTGACCTTTGAACTGCTTGCTATAAATCCCGTGGGCTCGATATACACTGCATGCCGACGTGACCAATCACAATTTAGTGCTTTAACATTTGAGTGTCAAACTCGGGGTTTCAAACTCTTTTTTTATTGAGGTCTACATTACTAAAAGGGCCGATTGTAACAAGGACTATCCGACGTTCAGAAGGGAAGGAATTAAAGGCCTACTGAAATGAGATTTTCTCATTTAAATGGGAATAGCAGGTCCATTCTATGTGTCATACTTGATCATTTTCCGATATTGCCATATTTTTGCTGAAAGGATTTAGTAGAGAACATCTATGACAAAGGTTGCAACTTTTGTTTGCTAATAAAAAAGCCTTGCCTGTACCGGAAGTTGCAGACGATGTGCACGTGATGTCACGGGTTGTAGGGCTCCTCACATCCTCACGTTGTTTACAATTATGGCCACCAGCAGCAAGAGTGATTCGGACTGAGAAAGTGACGATTTCCCCATTAATTTGAGCGAGGATGAAATATTCGTGGATGAGGAAAGTTAGAGTGAATGACTAGAAAAAAAAAAGGTGAGGGCAGTGGGAGCAATTCAGATGTTATTAGACACATCCATCCATCCATTACCTACCGCTTATTCCCTTTTGGGGTCGCGGGGGGTGCTGCCGCCTATCTCAGCTACAATCAGGCGGAAGGCGGGGTACACCCTCGAAAAGTTGCCACCTCATCGCAGGGCCAACACAGATAGACAGACAACATTCACACTCACATTCACACACTAGGGCCAATTTAGTGTTGCCAATCAACCTACCCCCAGGTGCATGTCTTTGGAAGTGGGAAGAAGCCGGAGTACCCGGAGGGAACCCACGCATTCACGGGGAGAACATGCAAACCCCACACAGAAAGATCCCGAGCCTGGGATTGAACCCAGGACTGCAGGACCTTCGTATTGTGAGGCAGACGCACTAACCCCTCTGCCACCGTAAAGCCCGTTATTAGACACATTTACTAAGATAATTCTGGAAAATCCCTTATCTGCTTATTGTGTTACTAATGTTTTAGTGAGATTATAAAGTCATACCTGAAAGTCGGAGGGCTGCGGTGACCGCCAGTGTCTCTGAGGGAAGCCATATGGAGGAGCCAAGGAAGTCACAGCTGAATTTTTGACAGCTGCTGCAGGAGGACGCAAACTACGCTCAAGTAAGTCGGTAAGAGCCGACTTAATATCACAATTTTCTCATCCAAAAACTTGCTGGTTGACATGTGGTGGAGAAACATGTTCGCTTGACCCCTCTGTTCCATATTAAAGCTTCACAACAAACAAAGAAACACCGGCTGTGTTTTGGTTGCTAAAGGCAGCTGCTATCCACCGCTTTCCACCGACAGCATTCTTCTTTGACGTCTCCAATATTAATTGAATAAATTGCAAAACATTCAGCAACACAGATGTCCCAAATACTGTGTAATTATGCGATTAAAGCAGACGACTTTTAGCCGTGTGTGGTGCTGGGCTAAAATGTCCGCTCCAACCAACAACGTCACAAGTACGCGTCATCATTCCGCGACGTTTTCAACAGGATACCTCGCGGGAAATTCTAAAATTGCAATTTAACAAACTCAAAAAGGCCGTATTGGCATGTGTTGCAATGTTAATATTTCATCATTGATATATAAACTATCAGACTGCGTGGTCGGTAGTAGTGGGTTTCAGTAGGCCTTTAACACGGCCCCAGTCCTGGGTGTCTTTCGGATGTAATGAAGAGTGGGGGGTTAATCATTTTGCAATGCAGTCGGCTGAAAATGATGGAAATTGCCACTCTGCATCGCAACTGAGGCTGTGGTCAAAATTGGAATTGCCGCAAAGCGCGGTAAGATTTTCCAACATTCTACTGACGTCTGGTGGATAAAGTGGATAGTGCACCCACCGTACCACCAAATTTGTCATGTTTTGCGTGTCAGATAAACCATGACGAATGGGGCAATGTATGGCTGGGCAATACAGCCTTTTAATTTTTTCTCGATATTTTTAGGCCTTGTCACGATATAGGATATATATCTTGATTTTTTGCCCGTATGATGATTCTGTTTGTCTACATTAAGACATTATTGTTACATACTGCATTTATATATGCTAATTTTAAACTTTCATGCAGAGAGGGAAATCACAACTAAGTCAATTAACCGAAACTGTATTTATTAAACAGTTATTAAGCAGTGGCACAAACATTCATGTCATTTCCAAAACAGAAAGTGCAGGATTGTCAGAGACATTTTAAAACAAGGTATGAGTGCACTTCTGTGCATGATGTCACTAAGATGACATATAAAAACGACACTAAATCAAAGTGTACTTTTTGTACAGAACGCCGCTACAATAGTTTAAAACAAATAAAGTGCACTTTTGTGCATGATGTCACACAAAATATTTCAATAACTGTCAAATAAAAATGAGCTGCATAACAGGAAAACAAATAATGTATGTCCTTCGCTATGTGGTAGGTAACTACAGACATTATCTCCTTCTGTTGTTGACTATTTTTTTTCATACGGTGTAGATGTGGAAATGGTTGCTTCTGCATTCTGTTGACATGCGGAGTTTCAAGCACTCGTCATTCTCTATCGGGTGATTTTTCAAATTATGCCACATTAGCAGAGCTGATACTTTTTGTAGCAACGCATTTGCCGCATACTTGACGTATTACAGTTTTCTGTTTGACATATTTCCGCTTGAAGCCAAACCATTGGCAGAAGATGGACCCCGTGCTGTTTTTCTTGGGAATTAATTATTTCTTCATTCGCACCGTCTCTCTCTGGTATTACCACTCGTACCTCTCAGCTAGCATCGCAGCTAACGTTACCCACGCTGCTACCTTAGAAGAGACAACAAAGAGTGAGAAACGCCTGCAGCTAAAAGCAACTGCGTGAGAACGCATACTCGAATATCACAATATACTCATGTTCTGTATCGCACAGAGACAAACCCGCGATACATATAGAGTATATTCGATATATCGCCCAACACTATGCCCATGTGAATCCCCTTCCTAGAGTAGTGAGTCACACAGTAATCGCCTATTACCTATACATTTGATTATATATTGTTTATGTACAGTAAAAAAATATATACACAAAAAAAACGAGCAGCTCGTGTGAGACGACGATGGTTTGTCATGATCACAATAATCACGGTGCAGGTAAAAATGTATCTATTGCTTTAACCAAAATTAAAAACAAAAGGTGAGTGCCCCAAATAAAGGCATTAAAGCTTAGGGATGGGTGTGCAGAACGAAACTAAAACTGACTTGGCTATAAAGTAAACAAAAACAAAATTCTGGACCACAGCAAAAACTTAGTGTGTGGAGCAGTGACAGCGTCCACAAAGTACATCCGTACATGACATGACAATGTCCACAGAAAAAAAAAAAAAATTAGCAACAACTTAAATATTCTCGATTGCTAAAACAAAGCAGGTGTGGGTAATAGCGCTCAAAAGGAAGACATGAAACCGCAACAGGAAAAGCCACCAAAATGGGAGCGCAAGACAAGAACTAAAACGCTTCACACCTACTTTGAGACAAATATAGTGATGCATGCTTGGTTATGGCTTGAATTCATATCCAATACTTCCGACTTTTTATTGTCTACTGAGTTTCATGTTTTAATGATTTCTGCTGGTGGCGTGACTCAGTTTTTTCATAGAAAAAATGTGCCTTGGCTCAAAAAAGGTTGAAAAACACGGGTCTACATCATACTACCATGTCTGTGGTTGCCAATGTTCTGGGGGTCCGGGGGAGCACTACATATAAGAAGGACAGGTCCAGACTGGAGAAACTGATCAGGCGGGCCGGTTCTAAGATCCGAATAAAACTGGACTCACTGGTGACGGTGGCAGAGAGGAGGACTGTGGAAAAACTAGTGAGCGTCCTGGAGAATTGCTGAGCTATGGAGAAGGGTTCAGATTTAATGAATTCTGCTTCTTCCGACATCTTTTCGAACCTGCTGAATTTGTGTTTTTTTCCACTATGTAACTTGGTATGTGTGTTTGATACACTAACCATTACCATTCATTCATTTTCTACTGCTTGTCTCTTTTTGTGGTTGCAGGGAGTGATGGAACCTATCTCAGCTGCATTTGGGCGGAAGGAAATGGTAAATATATTTGTAAAAAAATGTCTTAATTAGGACCAAGATATGAAGGGGTTTAGATACTTCTTTCTCCAGGTTCAGAAAATCTGGAGGAATCACTCCACATAAGCGGCATGGCCGGAAACCAACATTGAATGACCGTGAACTTCGATACCTCAGACGGCACTGTGTCAAAAACCGACATCAATCTCTAAAGGATATCACCACATGGGCTCAGGAACACCTCAGAAAACCACTGTCACTAAATAAAGTTTGTCGCTACATCTGTAAGTGCAAGTTAAAGCTCTACCATGGAAAGCGAAAGCCATTTATCAACAACATCCAGAAACGTCGCCGGCTTCTCCGGGTCCGAAATCATCTAAGATGGACTGATGCAAAGTGGAAAAGTGTTCTTTGGTCTGATGAGTCCACATTTCAAATGTTTTTTTTGGAAATATTCGACATTGTGTCATCCGGACCAAAGGGGAAGCGAACCATCCAGACTGTTATCGACGTATAGTTCTACATGTTTTTTTAAATACTAGGGATGCGTACCGAATTCTGTACTTTTACAGATACCGACCAGTATTCCGAAAATTCATTTTAAAAAGATAAGTATTTGTAGTTACTTGTTACTCTACCAAAAAAACAAATTGAATTACTAACATAATTACTCTTTAATACATTTGCATACATTCAACAGGGTCTCTTCCTCGTCATCTTTGTTGTTAGAATGCAAGGACGGGAGTGGAAGAAGTGTCAAAAGATGGAGCTAACTGTTTTAATGACATTCAGACTTTACTTCAATCAATAACGGAGCAGCATCTCCTCGTCCGTGGCTCACTAGTGCAAGGACGACCTGTGAAAAACCGTCCGACCGGAACTCTCTAATAACTAAAGTTCCTTCGGTGGATAATGTGTACTCACAACACCGGTATGTTTTAGCACTTTCATAGTGAGATATTAGTTCCAACTGTATGTTACTTTATAGTAAAACAGGGTGAATGCGCCATAACAACAAGATAGAGAAAAAGAAGAAGCTATGGGATCGTCACAGACTACAGTGGCGGACGTGCACAAGTTTTCAGGACTTATGCTGATCTCAAATACATATCAGCAGGCACCAGATAGTAAGAAAAATTGGTTTCGCATAATATTGTGAAACAAAACACCAGATGATATTTATGCTAATGAGTTCCATTTTGCGGAAATTATACCCACACCATAGTAATACTTCTATCAGAGATACAGGTATTACTATGGTAATGAACCAACAATCAATCAAGCAGTGTGGCTTCAAAGTCGATACTAAAACATTGTGACGGATTTTTGAGTGCCGTGTGTGATGTTCTTAATTTTCAATGGAACATGTAAAGCTTTGGTGTTGTTTACTGGCGTCATATTGCAGTCCACTCATATCTCCTATGCATGACTACCATCTACTGGTCACACTTATCATTACACCATGTACCCAAAAAACATAGTTTCGAGGTCGGTAAGCACAATCAAGAATTTTGTACATTAGGCGCACTGTCGATTTTTGAGAAAAAGAAGGGATTTTAAGTGCAACTTATCGTCTGAAAAATATGGTTGTTTTATAAAAATAATCATGGCAGCACTTTATGAAACCAACAATAATGACGATTGTGGCCAAGTGGCACAAGATAAACTCAAAGACAAAAACAGAGAAAATGAGCTAAAGGGACGAGCTTCATCCGTTTTCCCCCTGGCGCTAGTGTTCGACTTGCCTCCATTTACTAGTTTAAGACTATTTTGGAAGTTTTAGAAGTACAGGGGACAAAAACTGCCTTTGAGCGTCCGTTTTCCTCCTGGCGCTAGTGTTTGACTTGCCTTCATTTAATAACTTAAGATGACACTCAGCTGCCTTGTGGTTGGAGTGTCCGCCCTGAAATCGGTAGGTTGTGAGTTCAAATCCTGGCCGCGTCATATCAAAGACTATAAAAATGGGACCCATTACCTACCTGATTGGCCTTCAGTATCAAGGGTTGGAATTGGGGGTTAAATCACCAAAAAATATTCCCGGGCGCGGCCACAGCTGCTGCTCACTGCTCCCCTCAGCTCCCAGACTGTGATCAAGGGTGATGGGTCAAATTAATGGAAAATGTTGCTGCCCCACCTAGTGTGTGTGTGTGACAATCCTTGATACTTTGAATTTTAATATCACAATATTAAAGTATTGGTATCAGCAGATATCTAAATACAGGTATTGAATCAGAAGACAAAAAAAAAAAATACTAACAAGTTTTGATCCATCGTCCATACACATACTCTTCTAAAAATAGCTCAAATGGCAGCACTTACCAGTGAGCTGCCTCTATTTTTCAAATTGTATTTATTTACTAGCAAGCTGGTTTGGCTTTGCTCGACTTTTTTAATTCTAAGAGAGACAAAACTCAAATAGAATTTGAAAATCCCAGAAAATATTTTAAAGACTTGGTCCTCACTTGTTTAAAAAAAATGCATTTATTTTTTTACTTTGTTTCTTATAACTTTCAGAAAGACAATTTTAGAGAAAAAATACAACCTTAAAAATGATTTTTAGGATTTTTAAACACATTTACCTTTTTACCTTTTAAATTCCTTCCTCTTCTTTCCTGACAATTTAAATCAATGTTCAAGTATTTTTTTTTTTTATTGTAAAGAACAATAAATACATTTTATTTTAATTCTCCATTTTAGCTTTTTTGTGAAATATTTCTTCAAACTTATTATGATTAAAATTCAAAATAATTATTCTGGCAAATCTAGAAAATCTGTAGAATCAAATTTAAATCTTATTTCAAAGTCTTTTGAATTTCTTTTAAAATTTTTGTTAGAAACATAACTTGGTCCAATTTGTTATATATTCTAACAAAGTGCATATTAGATTTTAACCTATTTAAAACATGTCATCAAAATTATAAAATTAATCTTAATCAGGAAAATGACTAATGATGTTCCCTGCGATGAGGTGGCGACTTGTCCAGGGTGTACCCCGCCTTCCGCCCGATTGTAGCTGAGATAGGCGCCAGCGCCCCCCGCGACCCCGAACGGGAATAAGCGGCAGAAAATGGATGGATGGATGGATGTTCCATGAATTATTTTTTGAATTTTTTTCAAAAAGATTCAAATTAGCTAGTTTTTTCTCTTCATATTTTTCGGTTGAATGTTGAATTTTAAAGAGTCAAAATTGAAAATAAACTATGTTTCAAGATTTAATTTTAATTTTTTTCGTGTTTTCTCTTTTAAACCGTTCAATTAGAGGTTTTTTTTCATCATTTATTCTCTACAAAAAACCTTCTTTATAAGGAAAAAAAATGTACGAAGGTATGACAGACAGAAATACCCATTTTTTTTTATATATATAGATGTATTTATTAAAGGTAAATTGAGCAAATTGGCTATTTCTGGCAATTTATTTAAGTGTGTATCAAACTGGTAGCCCTTCGCATTAATCAGTAGCCAAGAATTAGCTCTTTGTTTCAAAAAGGTTGGTGACCCCTGGTTTAAATTATGTTTAAAACTTTAGCAGATCTCTACTGCCATTCCAAAGTAGCAATAAGAATATCGTCATCAATAATCATGAACACACGCCGTCTTTTGTACTTATTTGACTTCCTTGCACGTGTCATGCATTGCACACTCCGCTGATAAATATTCAGAAAATGAGAGGCTTTTTTGCAGTGAATTTTTTTTCACCGTCTGTATAGGCTGCCAATTAATTTGCAGCATACGTCATTGGCGATGAATAAAAAAGGAGGTAGTAACTGCGGCACCATCATGTGAGACATCACAGAAATCTCAATGTCAGCTCTGGAAGGCAGCACAAACCATGTTTATTAATTAATACAAGTCACAGCACGTCGTTATGCTTCGCTCATTGAATCTACCTGGCAGTAAGAAATTAATTAAAAAGGCAGATTCAGCCCTCATGATATTGTACAGAATATCAACCACCAGTGCCATAACAGGATTTGAAAAAATACCAAGGTTAAAATGTGGCGGTCCGAAGGTAGCATCGAGATAAAAGGCAAAGCTGCTAGGTGAGTTCACTGCTCGAACATGGCGAGTTGCATTAGTAAGCAAGCGTGTTATACATAGAGCTAAAAGCTGTCGACTACATGTTTGGTGTGAACTTTCAAGACAGGGGTGTCCAATTTTTTTTTTCTAGGGCCACATCCTGAAAAGTCAAAATATGCACACTGCAAAAAGTAAAAGTTCAAAAACAAGAAAAAAAATATAAAAAAATTAGGGGTATTTTATTTGAACGACACAAAATTATCTGCCAATAGAACACGAAAATTTGGCTTGTCAAGACTTTCCAATACAAGTAAAATTAAAGCTGCAAGCAGCGTTGGTCTGGTCCGCATTTGGCTGCTGCCCCCGTCACTCAAGCCCTGGTCTAAGTCAGACCTACATTGAGGATTTTGTTTCATGTCTGTTCGACATTCCTAACAGATGTTACAATAAGTTTTGTCAGGGTTTTTTCCTAGGTGGCGACAGAGCGCAATTTTGATTTTGGGGGTTTGTTTTTTTTATTAGATGGCAATTTTCGCCAGTCCTGATGTGTGTGTAAAATTTGGTGAGTTTTGAAGCATGTTAAGGGGGTCAAATTAAATATCGGCCTTTCTGGATGTTGTTGATAAATGGCTTTCGGTTTGCATAGTTGAGCTTTAACCTGCACTTTGAAGCATTTTAAGGGGGTCAAATTACAGCTCAAAGAGGCAAAAATGACATTTTTTAGGAAACTTTGCACATGGGTTATTTGAAGGCGCGTAAAATCAAAACCGGAGCAGTAATTAAAACTTTTTAAAATAAATTTTAATCAGAAAGGTGCAATCTCTGTCCTGTGCGAGTTTGAAGCCGAAACGACAAATGCGCTCAGAGTAGACAATGTTTGAAGAAAGGTGACAGGTGTTTACAAAACTTTTGTTTTGAAGGGGTAATTGCCAACTTCCTGTTGATTTTTGCTGAAGGATGTCAAATATTAAAATATAGGTCTAAGTGAGATGTACATATAAGTTTTTGTTTTATGTCCCTCCAACATTCCTACCGGAAGTTACAAGCAATTTTGTCTGTGTTTTCTTCCTAGGAGCAGTTTTTTTCTGTGTTTTATTTAAAAATTGCGCTACAGCGCAATTTTGAGCTTTGGGTTTTTTTTTTTCATTATATCGCAATTTTTGCCAGTCCTGATGTGTGTGCCAAGTTTGGTGAGTTTTGAAGCTTTTTAAGGGGGTCAAATTACAGCTCAAAGAGGCAAAAATAGCATTTTTTGCGAAAATTTTGCTTTGAATGGGTTTTTGCAAAATGTGTGTTGATTTTTTTCCCCAGAAGGTTAAATTATGAAATCTAGGTCTAAGTCAGCCCTACATAGACATTTTTGTTTCATGTCTCTACGACATTGCTAACGGAAGTTACAAGCAGTCTGTTTTTTTTTTCTTAGGGGGCGCTAGCGCGCAAATTATATTTTTGGGGTTTGGTTGCTTAATATGTTGAAATGCGGCACCATACTGATGTGTGTGTAAAATTTGGTGAGTTTTGAAGCATTTTAAGGGGGTCAAATTACAGTGCGACGCTGCGGAATAATAATAATAATAAAGAATAATAAAACCTTACAGTTTCAATAGGGTCCTTTGGCCCATTGTAGATGCTACAGTAGAGGCTGGGGTTACGTTATGCATCCTTTAGATCAGGGGTGCCCATTACGTCGATCGCGATCGACTGGTCGATCTCGGAGGGTGTGTCAGTCGATCTCAAGCCAGGCATTAAAAAATAAACATAAAAATGAGCAATCATCAATCATATCAAGACTTCACTTTCGTCAGTTGTTTGACATTCTCGGCACCCGAGGATCTTGTGAGATGAGGCTGGCTGCTGCAAGCTCATATTTAAGAAAAAAATCTCTAACAGGGCGGACACAGAGAAACACATTTTATTTCTAGAGACTCCGTACCTACTGTCAAAACTCTAAACACCGACTGCACAGTTCCTGTCTTCACCATAAAAGACCAGTTTCATCCTGCCTGTGCTAACAAAATAAGAGTCTCAGAAAGCTAGCGTGCACAAGCTAGCAAGCTACGGAGTTTGATGCCAATGTATTTCTCCCCCGCCCTCAGCGACCGCTTTCTCACTTGCTTGCCCACCCGCACACTCACTGACGTCACTCACCTGCTGCCAGACATTAAAGGGCCACACACATATGCTACTCTCATAACAAAGTGTTTGAAAACGAGTATGCAAGTTGGACAAATGAGATGCCAAATCCAACCACTTTCATGTGGTATTGGACAGAAAGGAGGACTTTTTTTTCCTCCATTTGAAAATGCGGACGTTATCAGCACCACTGTCTAATTCCAATCAATGCAAGTCATCAGAATCAAATACACCAACTTTTATTCTTGTCTTCATGAAAGCAAGGAATCTATGTGTGTAAAACATGCTTGTATTATCATTAAACACCATTAACTTGTTAACAAAAATGTCTCTTTCATAAATAAATAAATATAAATTATAAATAGGAATGATGTAGATCTCCTCGACTTGGTCAATTGAAAAGTAGCTTGCCTGCAGAAAAAGTGTGAGCGCCCCTGCTTTAGATGGAGCTGCGCTAAAGGGAATGTCAACAAAAGAGTCAGATAGGTCAGTAAAACTTTATTAAAGGGGAACATTATCACAATTTCAAAAGGGTTAAAAACAATAAATATCAGTTCCCGGTGGCTTGTTGTATTTTTTGAAGTTTTTTTCAAAATTTTACCGGTCCCGGAATATCCCTAAATAAAGATTTAAAGTGCCTTATTTTCGCTATCTTTGAAACCACGATCCATTTCCCTGTGACGTCATACAGGGCTGCCAATACAAACAACATGGCGGTTACCACAGCAAGATATAGCGACATTAGCTCGGATTCAGATTCGGATTTCAGCGGCTTAAGCGATTCAAAAGATTACGCATGTATTGAAAGAGATGGTCGGAGTATGGAGGCAGATAGCGGAAACGAAATTGAAGAAAAAATTGAAGCTATTGAGCAAATAGCTATTGACGCTATTCGGCCATAGAGTGGGTGTACCTAATGAAGTGGCCCATAGCATGGCTGCCTTATTAGCATCGCCGGTAAAAAGTGCGGACCAAACGATCAGGACTTTCGCATCTTGTGACACTGGAGCAACTTAAATCCGTTGATTGGTAAGTGTTTGTTTCGCATTAAATGTGGGTATCTAGTTTCAAATGTACATACAGCTATCGTAAATACCATGTTAGCATCGATTAGCGTAGCATGTTAGCATCGATTAGCTGGCAGTCACGCCGCGACCAAATATGTCTAATTAGCACATAAGTCAATAACATCAACAAAACTCACCTTTGTGATTTTGTTGACTTTATCGTTGCAACTGCATCTGCAGGTTATCTATACATCTCTGTGCCATGTCTGTCTTAGCATCGCCGGTCAAATGTGCAGACACTCCGGCACATTCAATGGGGGTCTGGCGGCAGATTTCTTGCCAGTGGTGCAACTTGAATCCCTCCCTGTTAGTGTTGTAACAACCTCCGACAACACACCGACGAGGCATGATGTCTCCAAGGTTTCAAAAAATAGTCGAAAAAACGGAAAATAACAGAGCTGAGACCCGGTGTTTGTAATGTGTTGAAAATGAAAATGGCGGGTGTGTTACCTCGGTGACGTCACGTTCTGACGTCATCGCTATAAGAGCGATAAACAGAAAGGCGTTTAATTTGCCAAAATTCACCCATTTAGAGTTCGGAAATCGGTTGAAAAAATACATGGTCTTTTTTTCTGCAACATCAAGGTATATATTGACGCTTGCATAGGTTTGGTGATAATGTTCCCCTTTAATAAATTACAAACCAGCGTTCTGACAACTCCGTTCACTCCCAAAATGAATAAACAGCTGTTTTATTTTTTTCCACGATTCAATAAAAACAGTCTGATACTGTTACGGTAAATCAAACACAATATAGTAACACTCGAAATAGTGCAAAGCAATAATATATCAATAACTCAACGTTGCTCAAACGATAATGTCACAACACAACACACAAAATCTACTTGTAAAACTTACTTTATTTAGTAATTCCTCATCCACGAAACCCTCAAATTCTTCTTCGGCAATGTTCAAATTAAACAGTTGGGCGAATACGGCATCCAACATGCCAGGCTCCGTCTCGTCGAAATCGTCATTAAACGAGTCAGTCTTGCTGATGTTAATTTTAAAGGAGAACATTATCACCAAACCTATGCAAGCGTCAATATATACCTTGATGTTACAGAAAAAAGACCATGCATTTTTTAACCAATTTCCGAACTCTAAATGGGTGAATTTTGGCCAATTAAACGCCTTTCTGTTTATCGGTCTTGTAGCGATGACGTCAGAACGTGACGTCACCGAGGTAATACAGCCACCATTTTCACATTACAAACACGGGGGTCTCAGCTCTGTTATTTTCCATTTTTTCGACTGTTTTTGGGAACCTTGGAGACATCATGCCTCGTCGGTGTGTTGTTCCTTTAAAGGGGAACACTATCACAATTTCAAAAGGGTTGAAAACAATAAAAATCAGATTTCAGTGGCTTGTTTTATTTTTCAAAGTTTTTTTCAAAATTTTACCCGTCCCGGAATATTCCTAGAAAAAGATTTAAAGTGCTTGATTTTTGCTATTTGCCTCAGCCGCTGTCCATTTCCCTGTGACGTCACATAGCGATTCCAATACAAACAATGGTGAATAGCACAGCATGATATAGCGACATTAGCTCGGATTCAGACTCGGATTCAGACTCGGATTTCAGCGGCTTAAGCGATTCAACAGAATATGCATGCATTGAAACAGACGGTCAGAGTATGGAGGCAGATAGCGAAATCAAAATTGAAGAAGAAACTGAAGCTATTGAGCGAATAGCTATTGACGCTATTCGGCCATGCATGTCTGTCTTAGCATCGCCGGTAAAATGTGTGGACCAAACGATCAGGACTTTCGCATTGACACTGGATCAACTTAAATCTGTCAGGTGTATTTGTTGTTGAACCCCAAGATGCAGAGACGGAGGCAGGCATAGAAAATTAAGACATTATTTAATATAAATAATAGAACAAGAACAAACAAAAGGCACGCACGTGGGCGAAATAACAAACTAAGGGAGCTAGCACTGGAAGCAAGAAAACAAAAAGGAACTTTAGCATGGAAGCTAGAGGATAGCAAACGGAAAAACTGGAAATAACTAATGGCTAACAAGAACAGCTTACCGCTACGGCGACCAGAACAAAATGTAGCACGACAGGTAATAGCTGAAAAGAATCACTGACACGACAAGAGCAACATATGGCAACAAGTCCGAATGACAATACAATGATCCAGCACTCACTGGAGGAACAAAACAGGTAAAACAGGAGCTGGCCGATTGACATCAGGTGTGACCAGATACCAATCAGCCGCAGCTGCGTGAAAACAGGACACAGGGAGACAAACAGGAAGCTGAACCAAAATAAGAGCACTAGACAGGAACTAAGGACAGGAAATACTAAACACACAGAGGAAAAACTAAAACACAAACTGTCAGTGGCAACTCTGACAAAATCTGTCGATTGGTAAGTGTTTGTTTGCCATTAAATGTGGGTGGAAGGAAACGCTGGATGTAAATATAGTTTCAAATGTACAAACAGGTAGCCTAAATAGCATGTTAGCATCGATTAGCTGGCAGTCATGCCGCGACCATATATGTCTGATTAGCACATAAGTCAATAACATCAAAAACACTCACCTTTGTGATTTCGTTGACTTTATCGTTGGGAATGCATCTGCTTTGAGCGTCGGAGGATATCCAGACATTCTCGTCATCTCTGTGCCATCTCTGTCGTAGCATCGCCGGTAAAAACCAAACGAGGGTCTTTCACATCTCTTGACACTGGAGCAACTTAAAATCGTCGATTGGTAAGTGTTTGTTTGGCATTAAATGTGGATGGAGGGAAAGGCTGGATATAAATATAGCTACAAATGAGGCATATTGATGCAATATGTACACACAGCTACCCTAAATAGCATGTTAGCATCGATTAGCATGCCGTGCTAATCGATGCACATTCTACGTAAATCAACTTGAATCCGTCCCTGATCGTGTTGTTACACCCTCCGACAACACACCGACGAGGCATGATGTCACCAAGGTATCGGAAAATAGTCGAAAAAACGGAAAATAACAGAGCTGATTTGACTCGATGTGTGTGATGTGTTAGGGAAAAATGGCGTCGAGTACCGATGTGACGTCACATTCTGACGTTGTCGCTCAGTAAGGGATAAACAGAAAGGCGTTTAATTCGGCAAAATTCACCCGTTTGGAGTTCGGAAATTGGATAAAAAAATATATGGTCTTTTTATATGGACGGCGTGGCGCGGTGGGAGAGTGCCCGTGCGCAACCCGAGGGTCCCTGGTTCAAATCCCACCTAGTACCAACCTCGTCACGTCCGTTGTGTCCTGAGCAAGAGAATTCACCCTTGCTCCTGATGGGTGCTGGTTGGCGCCTTGCATTGCAGCTCCCTCCATCAGTGTGTAAATGTGGAAGTAGTGTCAAAGCGCTTTGAGTATCTTGAAGGTAGAAAAGCGCTATACAAGTACAACCCTTTTATTATATTATTTATATTTTCTGCAACATTATGGTATATAGTGACGCCTAGATAGGTCTGGTGATAATGTTCCCCTTTCAATTCTCTCGCTGCTGCTCTATTCCCGTGTTCTACTGCGTGACTGATCGCCTTGAGTTTAAACTCTGCGTCGTAAGCGTGTCTCTAATAGGATGCATTTTGGGGTCTTTACATAAACACACAGAAACGGCACGCCTCCCGCAGTCATATATCTCAGCATGCACCCCCGCACTTCTTCTTCTAGGGGGAAAATGTAGTCAGTGGCTGCTTACCGTAGTTACGAGACCTGTTGTGGCTCAATATTGGTCCATATATAAGGCGCCGTTTCTGTGTTTTTATGTAAAGACCCCAGTGTTGTTAAAAGAAAAGGTGATGTAACACAGTGGTGGACATGCCCTTTCCCAACTACTTTGGCACGTGTTGCAGCCATGAAATTCTAAGTTAATTATTGTTTGAAAAAAAAAATAAAGTTTATGAGTTTGAACATCAAATATCTTGTCTTTGTAGTGCATTCAATTGAATATGGGTTGAATCATTGTATTCCGTTTATATTTACATCTAACACAATTTCCCAACTCATATGGAAACGGGGTTTGTATGATCTTTTAACTGGTGTAATGATAACTTTAATTACAAACATACACACACAGACAAACACAAGTGAATGCAATCATACTTGGTCAGCAGCCATACAGGTCACACTGAGGATGGCCGTATAAACAACTTTAACACTTACAAATATGCGCCACACTGTCGACCCACACCAAACAAGAATGACAAACACATTTCGGGAGAGCATCTGCACCGTAACACAACATGAATACAACGGAACAAATATTCAGAACCCATCGCACCACTAAGTCTTCCAGGACGCTACAATAACATCTACGGCAGGGGCGCTCACACTTTTTCTGCAGGCGAGCTACATTTCAATTGACCAAGTCGAGGAGATCTACCTCATTCCTATTTATAATTTATATTTATTTATTTATGAAAGAGACATTTTTGTTAACAAGTTAATGGTGTTTAATGATAATACAAGCATGTTTAACACACATAGATTCCTTTCTTTCATGAAGACAAGAATATAAGTTGGTGTATTTGATTCTGATGACTTGCATTGATTGGAATTAGACAGTGGTGCTGATAACGTCCGCATTTTCAAATAGAGGAAAAAAAAAGTCCTCCTTTCTGTCCAATACCACATGAAAGTGGTTGGATTTGGCATCTCATTTGTCCAACTTGCATACTCGTTTTTAAACACTTTGTTATGAGAGTAGCATATGTCTGGCAGCAGGTGAGTGACGTCAGTGACTGTGCGGGTGGGCAAGCAAGTGAGAAAGCGGTCGCTGAGGGCGGGGGAGAAATACATTGGCATCAAACTCCGTAGTTTGCTAGTTTGTGCATGCTAGCTTTCTGAGACTCTTATTTTGTTAGCACAGGCAGGATGAAACAGGTCTTTTATGGTGAAGACAGGAACTGTGCAGTCGGTCTTTAGAGTTTTGACAGTAGGTACGGAGTCTCTAGAAATAAAATGTGTTTCTCTGCGTCCGCCCTGTTAGAGATTTTTTTCTTAAATATGAGCTTGCAGCAGCCAGCCTCATCTCACAAGATCCTCGGGTGCCGAGAATGTCAAACAACTGACGAAAGTGAAGACTTGGTATGATTGATGATTGCTCATTTTTATGTATATTTTTTAATGCCTGGCTTGAGATCGACTGACACACCCTCCGAGATCGACCAGTCGATCGCGATCGACGTAATGGGCACCCCTGATCTACGGCTTTCGTAGCTCAGTGCACAACTGCACACACAACGAAAAGGAGACAAAGCAGAAGAACGAAGAAGAGACATGGCAACGACGAGTAAGAAGAAGAAATACGCTTGTAGGTTCCAAAATGATTGGAAAGAAAAATAAATCATCAAGGACAGCTCGAAGGGGAAAAGGTATGCTGCCTGCATCTCAAAAAAAAGAGTGCGGGTACTTTCCTGGCCCGCCTGTAGTCCAGACCTGTCTCCCATTGAGAATGTGTGGCGCATTATGAAGCGTAAAATACGACAGCGGAGACCCCGGACTGTTGAACGACTGAAGCTCTACATAAAACAAGAATGGGAAAGAATTCCACTTTCAAAGCTTCAACAATTAGTTTCCTCAGTTCCCAAACGTTTATTGAGTGTTTTTAAAAGAAAAGGTGATGTAACACAGTGGTGAACATGCCCTTTCCCAACTACTTCGGCACACGTTGAAATTCTAAGTAAATATTTTGCCCCAAAAAATTTATTTTATGAGTTTGAACATCAAATATCTTGAATATGGGTTGAAAAGGATTTGCAAATCATTGTATTGCGTTTATATTTACATCTAACACAACTCATATGGAAACGGGGTTTGTACCTCAACTCTCCAAGTGTGTGGCTTCTAACACGTAAATGTTTCTTGGATATCACACCTTTCCTGTCTGTTGAGAAATGTCGAAAGCCGTCTGAAGAAACCCGCACTCGGTGACGCTATTTCAATTAATGAATTATTCACTCGGACGAGTTTGCACATTGTTGCATCAGAAATATAGTAATAGAGCAAATCCTTGAAGTAGAAATAAGTCCATAAATGTTTGATTGGATTCCGGGCATCATAAGTTTTCAATAGGAAGCAGAGTTAGCGTTGACATGAGGGAGGCCGAGGTCTCAATCTAATATCAAGCTCTAAAAAGTTTTTTTTGAATAATAGACGAAGCAGAGCTTTACTTTCAAATAGTCAGGGCGAGTGTCTGTCAAGGAGGAAATCAGATAGGGGCCCCGAAAGTGCGAGACGGACGGACAACTTTGGTCACACTGCAAAAACTGAAATCTAAGTAAGATGAAATATCTCAAATAAGGGTGATATTTGCTTGTTTTCTGTCTGGTAAGATTATTCTTCTCACTAAGCAGATTTTATGTTAGACTCTTTTACTTGTTTTAAGGGTATTGCTCCTAAATGATCTCAGTAAGATACTACAGCTTCTTTCCGACATTTTATGACCTATTTTGAGTAAAATATGCTTGAAACTATTTTTGTCCAAGTGTCCAAAACACACCTAGCAATGGTGCACAGGAAGGCGGGGAACAAGAGGGGGAAAAGGCGGCCAAAATGTTCAAAAGTCCCAATTGTGTCCAAAATACCTCCCCGGAGTTCCAGTCCCACGAGTCCCGCCGCCGGCCACACAAGTCCTGGGATACAAAAAATGTCCAAAACGCACCCGGCAAAGTTCCACGGGAAGTAGGGGGGAGAAATGAGAAAAATCGGCAAAATGTTGTAAATACCTACCAAGGTTCGAGTCCCAACCGGGTTCGAGTTTGAATTTGAGTGCACACTCGAACCCGGGTGGGACTTTTGAACATTTCACCAACTTTTGTCACTTTTCTCCCCACCTTCCCGTGGGACTTTGCTGGGCGCGTTTTGGATATTTTGGGCATCCCGGCCGGCGGCGGAACTTGTGGGACTCGAACCTGTGTAGGAATTTTGAACATTTTTGGGACTTTTTCTGACTTTTCCAACTTTCATCCCCCTCCCCATGGGACTCGGCCCGGGTGTGTTATGGACATTTTGGGCATCCCGGGACTTGCGCGGCCATACATAAGATTTTATTTTAGAGAGTTTTACATGTTTTAAGTGTTTAGGTCCTAAGTGATCTCAGTAAGATATTACAGCTTGTAGCTGAGATTTGATGACGTATATTGAGTAAAACATGCTTGAAACTAGAATATCAAATGTTGCAAAGCTGTGACATCAACACTCACAAGTATAAAGCTACTTTTTAAAGTAAGAATTGTATTATTTCAAGAATGTAAAACAAAATCATGACTTTGACACAATTGTTTCTCATATAAAAACAGATGACAGCCAAATAGACTTTGCCGGTTTTTTTTTTCAATGAAACAATAGAAAATATGTATTCGTATAGTAGTACACTTGTTATTAGTGAGAATATACTTATTTTGAGGTATTTTTGGGTTCATTGAAGTTAGCTAATTTTACTTGTTTTGGAAAGTCTGGACAAGCCAAATTTTTTTGTTCTATTGGCAGATAATTTTGCTTAGTTGAAGTAAAATACCCCTCATTTTTGTTTTTTTTCTTTTTTTTGGGAACACTGACTTTTTGCAGTGCAGTATTTACCCTGACAGGGATGACATTTCCATTCTTTTTGCTTGACAGATGCCTTTTGTTGTGGCCGCTTCCCCGCTGGTTAATTCGTAGCGTTTCACAAGCAGAACAGAGCTTTCGCTTGATTTTTATATCATTCAGAGTCAGTTAGACTAGGACGCGTCCCGTGTTCGCTCTTGACGGATGGCCAGGTGTCCGGCAGTGCAGAAAATGCCAAATTGCCGATCCACCGTCATAGTGAGCCATGCGGTGGGAATAAAGACAAAAACATTAACATCCTTTTTTTTTTTTTTTCTGAGGAGTGCACAACACTTTATGTTTTTCCAACGTATTCATCTTTAAAGAGAGAGATCGGAGATGCACCCCCGCCTGAAAGCCATTACAATAACGTTGCATTTGCGAAGATTACTTATTAATCCGAGGCGCGAGAAGCCACAGTGGAGGAGATGAAGCGAAGGTATAGACCTGCAAAGACTACTTTCACCGGGCGTCTATTCAGGTTCATTGTTGCCACTGTCAAAAGCGGTCAGGCCTGAAACACTCTTGACAACAGTATCCTCCAGATATGTGCCCTCTCTGGTCGCCGACAGCTTGGAGGGACTATTACAAACTGCCTGTCCTTGGTAGAGGACTTTAAGGAATATATTCCCACTCTTCAATTACTTTTCAAAAAGGTTTATCTGCAAAAGTGTTATTTATTTTTGCTACATTGAAGTGGATAAATGGGCAGGAGCTTCCTTCTATTTGCATGCTTATGTGGAACTTTTAGTCCAATATGTTGGGATTTAGAGTGCTTGGCAATACTTTGATTGGAAATGCAATTTGTTTGACAAAATACGAAAATATACCTTCACTGGGATTCATGGCTCTTTTTTTTTAGAAAATATTTATTTGTATTTTTCAGACTATAAATTGCTCCGGAGTATACAGTGGGGCAAAAAAAGTATTTAGTCAGCCACCGATTGTGCAAGTTCTCCCACTTAAAATGATGACAGAGGTCTGTAATTTTCATCATAGGTACACTTCAACTGTGAGAGACAGAATGTGAAAAAAAAATCCAGAAATTCACATTGTAGGAATTTTAAAGAATTTATTTGTAAATTATGGTGGAAAATAAGTACTTGGTCAACCATTAAAAGCTCTCACTGATGGAAGGAGGCTTTGGCTCAAAATCTCGCGATACATGGCCCCATTCATTCTTTCCTTAAGACGGATCAATTGTCCTGTCCCCTTAGCAGAAAAACAGCACCAAAGCATGATGTTTCCACCCCCATGCTTCACAGTAGGTATTGTGTTCTTGGGATGCAACTCAGTATTCTTCTTCCTCCAAACACGACGAGTTGAGTTTATACCAAAATGGATTCATGGATGATACAGCAGAGGATTGGGAGAATGTCATGTGGTCAGATGAAACCACAATAGAACTTGTTGGTATAAACTCAACTCGTCGTGTTTGGAGGAAGAATAATACGGAGTTGCATCCCAAGAACACCACACCTACTGTGAAGCATGGGGGTGGAAACATCATGCTTTGGGGCTGTTTTTCTGCTAAGGGGACAGGACGACTGATCCGTGTTAAGGAAAGAATGAATGGGGCCATGTATCGTGAGATTTTGAGCCAAAACCTCCTTCCATCAGTGAGAGCTTTGAATGTTTGACAAAAATACTTATTTTCCACCATAATTTACAAATAAATTCTTAAAAATTCCTACAATGTGAATTCTTGGATTTTGTTTTCACATTCTGTCTCTCACAGTTGAAGTGTACCTATGATGACAATTACAGACCTCTGCTTAGTGAGAAGAATGATCTTAAAAGACAGAAAATAAGCAAATATCGCCCTTGTTTGAGATATCTAATCTTACTTAGATTTAAGTTTTTGCAATGTGTTTTTTCCTTCTTTATTTTGCCTTTTCAGCAGGTGCGACTTACAGTGGGGGAAAAAAGTATTTAGTCAGCCACCGATTGTGCAAGTTCTCCCGCTTAAAATGATGACAGAGGTCTGTAATTTTCATCATATGTACACTTCAACTGTGAGAGACAGAATGTGAAAAGAAAATCCAGAAATTCACATTGTAGGAATTTTTAAGAATTTATTTGTAAATTATGGTGGAAAATAAGTATTTGGTCAACCATTCAAAGCTATCACTAATGGAAGGAGGTTTTGGCTCAAAATCTCACGATACATGGCCCCATTCATTCTTTCCTTAACACGGATCAATCAACCTGTCCCCTTTGCAGAAAAACAGCCCCAAAGCATGATTTTTCCACCCCCATGCTTCACAGTAGGTGTGGTGTTCTTGGGATGCAACTCAGTATTCTTCTTCCTCCGAACACGACGAGTTGAGTTTATAGCAAAAAAGTTCTATTTTGGTTTCATCTGACCACATGACATTCTCCCAATCCTCTGCTGTATCATCCATGTATCCATTTTGGTATAAATTTAACTTTTCGTGTTTGGAGGAAGAAGAATACTGAGTTGCATCATGCACAAAAGTGCACTTTATTTGTTTTAAACTATTGTAGTGGCCTTCTGTACAAAATGTGCACTTTAATTTAGTGTTGTTTTGATGTGTCATCTTAGTGACATCATGCACAAAAGTGCACTCATAGCTTGTTTTAAAATTTCTCGGACAATCTTGTACTTTCTGTTTTGGAAATGACATGAATGTTTGTGCCACTGCTTGATAACTGTTTAATAAATACAGTTCTGGTCAACTGACTTAATCGTGGTTTCCTTCTCTGCATGAAAGTTTAAAATGAAAATATATTAATGCAGTATGAACAAGAATGTTTTAATGTAGACAAGTAGAATCATCATACTGCTGTGCATCAAGTGTTCATTCAAGGCTAAGGCAAAATATTGAGATATATATGGTGTATCGTGACATGGCTTAAAATAATCGAGATATTAATAAAAGGCCATATCGCCCACCCGTTCTATACTATGTTTTATTGTTGGTCTTATGGGGGTACGTGGACAGCCAAATGTTATCTGAAGGATGTACTTGGTGAAAAAAGTTTGAGAACCTTTGCTCTGAGGTAAACGTATTGCACATTGCTCCCCAATACAATTTAATTAAAAGAAAAACACTGGAGATATGTTTCCTTCACTTTGCTGTCCTTCTGATATGAAATAATATCACCAATTAGTTTAGAGTCCAAGCTAGGGATCGGAAATGTGTTGTACTTGGGTGAGAAGGTCAAAAGCATTTCAAGGAGAATTTAGTTTCTAATCTTTCTGCTCCACTCAGCTAATGCAGTGCGAGTTTGGCCCACGTTTGGAAGCAAATTACCGACCAGTCGTATAGCCCACACTAATTAATTAAGGCATCATTTTAGGCAAAAATAGGGCCCAAAAGCAGAATTTTATTTAGAGCCCAAACTCTCCCATTACAAAACGTTCACACCTTTTTAAAAATGTGGCATCAAACTCAAGACCACACCTGACCCGCGAAAACCTGTAAATAATGTGCATCAATAAGGCATTTCATCTTCATTAAAAAATGAATTTCGATTTGGAGAGAAAAAAAATGTAATGCGTGCAATTGCAGTTATTAACAAAGTATTATTTGAAGTTATTCCGAGTGTTTTTATTGTGTCATTACTTAAATTATACACCAGCCAACATAAAATAAGCCGCTTGTCATTTTGACTTCTGATTCTAACGGAAAAAAGCATCAGCAAAGAGGATATGTATAAATATGATAGTAAAAGTGATGGCAAAGAAGCATTTAGTGAAGTAGATATTAATAACAGAGAAATGACAATGAACATTATTATGCTACAAATGGAGCAATAAAAATATCAATACCATTAGCACTATTGATAATGAATTCAAACAATATTCTTCAACAATATAATTGTTTCAAATGCAACAAATCATATAGGCAATGATAACTTTAAATACATTCTCCTGAAATTCTCATAATTTCCTTCCGGACAACAATATTGACTTTAATGTCCTCTACAAACTGTCATCACGTCTGTTTTTTCTCCGCACAAACAGCGTGTCGGCACAATCACATGATGTATGCGGCTTTTACACACACGAGTGAACGCAAGTACACTTGGTCAACAGCCATATAGGTTATACTAAAAGTGGCCGAAATATGCGCCACACTGTGAACCCAGACCAAACAAGAATGACGAACAAATTTCGGGAGAACATCCACACCGTAACTAAATAAACCCAACAGAACAAATACCCAGAAGCCGTTGCAGCACTAACTCTCCCGGGACGCTACAATATACACCCCCTAACCCCCTTCACTTCAACCATCCCCCCTCCAACCCTGCCTACCTCAACCTCCTCATGCTCTCTCAGGGAGAGCATGTCCCAAATTCCAAGCTGCTGTTTTGAGGCATGTTAAAAAAAAAAAAAAGAATGCATTTTGTGACTTCAATAATAAATATGGCAGTGCCATGTTGGCATTTTTTCCCATAACTTGAGTGGATTTATTTTGTAAAACTTTGTTACATTGTTTAATGCAGGGGTCACCAACGTGGTGCCCGTAAGGACCAGATGAGTAGCCCGCTGGCCTGTTCTAAAAATAGCTCAAATAGCAGCACTTACCAGTGAGCTGCCTCTATTTTTTGAATTTTATTTATTTATTAGCAAGCTGGTTTTGCTTTACTCGACATTTTTTATTCTAAGAGAGACAAAACTCAAATAGAATTTGAAAATCCAAGAGAAAGAATATTTTAAAGACTTGATCTTCACTTGTTTAAAATAATTTTTTTTTTTTTTTTTACTTTGCTTCTGATAACTTTCAGAAAGATAATTTTAGAGAAAAAGTACAACTTTAAAAATGATTTTAGGATTAATAAACACATATTCCTTTTAACCTATTAAATTCCTTCCTTTTCTTTCCTGAAAATTTAAATCAATGTTCAAGTATATATATTTTTAATTGTAAAGAATAATAAACACATTTTAATTTAATTCTTGATTTTAGATTCTGTTTTGTCGACGAAGAATATTTGTGAAATATTTCTCCAAACTTATTATTATTAAAATTCAAAAAAAATATTCTGGCGAATCTAAAAAATCTGTAAAATCAAAGTTAAATCTTATTTCAAAGTCTTTTGAATTTCTTTATGAATTTTTGTTCTGGAAAATTTAGAAGAAATAATGATTTGTCTTTGTCAGAAATATAGCTTGGTCCAATTTGTTATATATTCTAAAAAAGTGCAGATTGGATTTTAACCTATTTAAAACATTTCATCAAAATTCAAAAATTAATATCAGTCAGGAAAAATGTATAATAATGTTCCATAAATTATTTTTTTAATTTTTTCAAAAAGATTCAAATTAGCTTGTTTTTCTCTTAATTTTTCTCGCTTGAATTTTGAATTTTAAACAGTCGAAATTGAAGATAAACTATGTTTCAAAATGTAATTTTAATTTTTTTCTTGTTTTCTCCTCTTTTAAATCATTCAATTAAGTGTTTTTTTTCATCATTTATTCCCTACAAAAAACCTTCCGTAAAAGGAAAAAAAATGTACGACGGAATGACAGACATAAATACCCATTTTTTTTATATATATATATATATAGATGTATTTATTATAGGTAAATTGAGCAAATTGGCTATTTCTGGCAATGTATTTAAGTGTGTATCAAACTGGTAGCCCTTTGCATTAATCAGTACTCAAGAAGTAGCTCTTGGTTTCAAAAAGGTTGGTGACCCCTGGTTTAATGCATCCAGCGGGGCATCACAACAAAAATAGGCATAATAATGTGTTAATTCCACGTCTGTATATATCGGTATCGGTTGATTTCGGAATCGGTAATTTAGAGTTGGACAATTTTAGCAAAAAAGCCATTATCGGACATCTCTAGTATTTAATGAGGTAAGATGAATTAAATGCGATGACAGATCATTGCTCCTGCCAAATGAATTGCACTGAGTGGTGCGGATCACCATTCCAAGATGGCGGCCCCGCGTTTCGTTAGCTTCAGTAGGCAGTAGCTCTCGATGCTGCGTCTACTTATAAGATGTCTGTGGTTCTAACATTAGCAGTGAGTTTAGAACCTCACTGATTTAATAACTACACAGCAGATAAAAGTTACGTTACTTAGCCAATAAACGTTAGCTTAGATTCAAAACTTACCCTTCAAATGTCGAACGAAGTTGGATATTGTTGCGTCTCCGTCTCTGATCTTCGAACCGCATGTTTTGCATACCGCAAGTCGTTTTTGTTTGACCAAGTCGTAGTTTTTATACCCGAACAAAACTATATTTGGCATAATTTTTCCTCAATGGCGCGTTGTTTGAGAGCTCTTCTTCGTTGGTTGTCCTGCAGTTTGATTGGATGAATGCTATGGTACGAAAACAACGTGGATCTAATTTGATTGGATGTTGTACTGACAGACGTACATGATGAAAGATACGGAGCGCTCCTCAATAAGTTTTTAATCTTTGGGTTTTGGGGAAAGTAGCAAGTCGTGTCAAGTCAAAAGTCTTAAGTCCAAGTGAAGTCACAAGTCATTGACGTTAAAGTCAAAGTCGAGTTGCATGTCTCTTTACTTTTTCTGAAGTCCAGTCTAAAGTCTCTATGGGGTAAAGTATGGGGAATCGGACTGTCTGATTGTGGCGGTCCGCTCCCTGTAGGATCAGTGTCAGAGCTTGGTCCGCATTGCCGGCAGTCAGTCGGACCCGTTTCCAGTGAGGGTTGGACTCCGCCAAGGCTGCCCTTTGTCACCGATTCCGTTCATAAAATTTCGATGGACAGAATTTCTAGGCGCAGTCTGGGAGTTGAGGGGATCCGGTTTGGTGGCTGCAGGATTAGGTCTCTGCTTTTTGCAGATGATGTGGTCCTGATGGCTTCATCTGGCCTGGATCTTCAGCTTTCACTGGATCAGTTCGCACCCAAGTGTGAAGCGACTGGGATGAGAATAAGCACTTCCAAGTAGTTCTACCCTGGAAAAAGGAAGGATTGCCATCTCCGGGTTGGGGAGGAGACCCTGCCCCAAGTGGAGGAGTTCAAGTACCTCGGAGTCTTGTTCACAAGTGAGGGAAGAGTGGATTGTGCGATCGACCGGCGGATCGGTGCGGCGTCTTCCATTGTGGTGAAGAAGGAGCTGAGCCGGAAGGCAAAGCTCTCAATTTACCAGTCGATCTACGTTCCCATCCTCACCTATGGCAGTGAGCTTTGGGTTGTGACCGAAAGGACAAGATCACGGGTACAGGCGGCCGAAATGAGTTTCCTCCACCGGGTGGTGGGGCTCTCCCTTAAAGATAGGTTGAGAAGCTCTGCCATCTGGGAGGAACTCAAAGTAAAGCCGCTGCTCCTCCACATCGAGAGGAGCCAGATGAGGTGGTTCGGTCATCCGGTCAGGATGCCACCCGAACGCCTCTCTAGTGACGTGTTTAGGACACGTCCAACCAGTAGGAGGCCACGGGGAAGACCCAGGACACGTTGGGAAGACTATGTCTCCCGGCTGGCCTGGGAACGCCTCGGGATCCCCCGGGAAGAGCTGGACGAAGTGACTGGGGAGACGAAATTCCAGCCTTCCCTTCTTAGGCTGCTGCCCCCGCGACCCGACCTCGGATTAGCGGAAGAAGATGGATGGATGGATGGAGACTAAAGTCATCAAATTCCTGACTCAAGTCCAAGTCATGTGACTGGAGTCCACACATCTGGTATATATCGGTATCGGTTGATATCGGAATCGGTAATTAAGAGTTGGACAATATCGGAATGTTGGGAAAAAAGCCATTATCGGACTGTGGAGAGGCGGAGCCGACGGGCCAACGGCGGAGCAGGGCTGCTCAAGATGGCGGCAAGGAGGCGCTAAATGCGGCGGAGCGGAGAGGCAGGGCGTGCTGGGAGCGACGTCGACACAATCTCATTTAGGTGCGTGGATTGCGCACCGGCACACCATTAACGTTTCTCCTCTGCCTGTATATAAAGGGAGAAGGAGGAAAGATCAGGGAAGAAGTAGGAGAACCCGCAGTAGAACCTAACGAGCGAAAACAACCGAGAGCGAGCCGAAGACAGCGAGGAGGACGCGGCCAACTGAAAGCAAGCGAGGAGCAAGCAGGAGACCAAAAGACAAAGCTTGTGTTATTAAAAAATAAACAAGAGTCAAATCTGCAAATCAATGTCCTTCCTTGATGGTCCATTGAACCTGCACGACGGGGGCAGGAGTCTGTCACAAGGACATCTCGAGTACTTTGTGAGGTAAGATGAATTAAAAGCGCTGACAGTTAATTGCTCCTGCAAAATGTCAAAATCACCACTCCAAGGAGGCAACCGTGCGTCTCACCAGCGCCAGACAGGAATGAGTAAAATAGAATAACAGTCAATCACCAAAAAAAAAAAAAAATACTTCAATAACAAAATAAAAACATTCCGAAACATTAATAAAGTGCATTTTTAGCTCCGTTACACAAAGACTGCAGTCCTTTAAAGGCCTACTGAAACCCACTACTACCGACCACGCAGTCTGATGGTTTATATATCAATGATGAAATATTAACATTGCAACACATGCCAATACGGCCGGTTTAGTTTACTAAATTGCAATTTTAAATTCCAGCCCCAATCCCAGCTAGAAATCGTCTGCTTTAATCGCATATTTCACAGTATTCTGCACATCTGTGTTGCTGAATCTTTTGCAATTTGTTCAATCAATAATGGAGACATCAAAGAAGAAATATGTAGGTGGGAAGCGGTGTATTGTGGCCACCTTTAAGCCTTTAGCAACACAAACACAGCCGGTGTTTCTTTGTTTCCTTGTTTACGTTCCCAAAAGATGACAGTGAGGCTTTACTATGGATCACAGCGGTCAAGCAAACATGGTTCCCTACCACATGTCAAATGGTGGTAATAAGTCGGCTCTTAACGTAGACATGAGCGGAGAGCTTGCGTCGTTCCTCGTGCACCTGTCAAAGAGGCAGCTGTGGACTCTCTTGCCTCCTCCGACCGGCCGCCCCCGAACGTGGGATGCTTCCACCATGGAGGAGGGGGAAAAAAAATCTCAGTTCGGCCCCAACGGCTGCCTTCGCTGCGCCTCGTCGACAAACGTGGCTTCCCCCAGAGACACTGGCGGTCACCACACCCCTCCAACTTTCAGGTACGACCATGTAATCTCAGTAAAACACTAGTAACACAATAAGCAGAATTATCCTAGTAAATGTGTCTCATAACACCTGAATCGCTCCCACTGCCCTCGTCTTTTTTTTTTCTTTCTAGTGAAGTGAAGTGAATTATACTTATATAGCGCTTTTTTCTCTAGTGACTCAAAGCGCTTTACATAGTGAAACCCAATATCTAAGTTACATTTAAACCAGTGTGGGTGGCACTGGGAGCAGGTGGGTAAAGTGTCTTGCCCAAGGACATAACGGCAGCGACTAGGATGGCGGAAGCGGGGATCGAACCTGCAACCCTCAAGTTGCTGGCACGGCCGCTCTACCAACCGAGCTATACCGCCCGCTTTCTAGTCCTTCACTCGCCAGTGTCTCACCAGAGACACTGGCGGTCAACACATCCCTGGCCACACCCCTCTGACTTTCAGGTACGACCATGTTATCTCAGTAAAACAGTAGTAACACAATAGGCAGATAAGGGATTTTCCAGAATTATCCTAGTAAATGTGTCTAATAACACCTGAATCGCTCCCACTGCCCTCGTCTTTTTTTTCTTTCTAGTGAAGTTAAGTGAATTATATTTATATAGCGCTTTTTTCTCTAGTGACTCAAAGCGCTTTACATAGTGAAACCCAATATCTAAGTTACATTTAAACCAGTGTGGGTGGCACAGGGAGCAGGTGGGTAAAGTGTCTTGCCCAAGGACACAACGGCAATGACTAGGATGGCGGAAGCGGGGATCGAACCTGCAACCCTCAAGTTGCTGGCACGGCCGCTCTACCAACGGAGCTATACCGCCCGCTTTCTAGTCCTTCACTCTCACTTTCCTCATCCACGAATCTTTCATCCTCGCTCAAATTAAAGGGGAAATTGTCGCTTTCTCGGTCTGAATCGCTCTCGCTGCTGGTGGCCATGATTGTAAACAATGTGAGGATGTGAGGAGCTCCACAACCCGTGACGTTTGCTACTTTTGGTAAAGGCAAGGCTTTTTTATTAGCGACCAAAAGTTGCGAACTTTATCGTCGATGTTCTCTACTAAATCTTTTCAGCAAAATTATGGCAATATCGCGAAATGATCAAGTATGACATAGAAAGGACCTGCTTTCCCCGTTTAAATAAGAACATCTCATTTCAGTAGGCCTTCAAGATAATGTTGGTTAACATACTTTTTTTTTCCCCGATAATTGTTGAAGAAGACACGCACACACACACAAGAAGCAGTGCAGATAAAGGACTTCCTGCCTGGCGGGAATATTCTCTAATCGTCCGCGTTGGGAAAACACATTCTGCGATTTCCATACTATACGGCAAATATTACACGAGAACAGCAAGCCACGGCGGCGGAAGAAATTAATCGACTTCCGCCGCCGTCACTCGCGCTGCACTTTCGCCGACCGAGGCGGCCCGTGAGCGACGCCGAGGCAGATTAAATTTGATCGAAGGGACAGAGAGGGAATATGCACACCGAGGCACAATGAGAAATTATCTGCGGGGGAGTCGTCGGCAAATGGAATCACTGTATGTTGCTCAAAGTCATTTTGTTTCAAGTAATCCGAGCAAGGCGGCGAGCCGGGCTTTGATACGGCCAGATGCTTTCACGGAGCATATGCGTGCGTTATGAATTCAGATGCATTATTAAAAAAAAATAAATAAATAAAACAGGATGTGAAATGTGCTTTCTCTATTTACGCTGAATGCTTCATCTCCTCCGTGCCCCATTTGTCAGGACTCACGGAGAGATCCAATAAATAACACCGGTCCATCATTGTGCAGATTAGGTGTCAGCGGACTTCCGCCTCCGCCCCACGTGCCGTGCAGGAGCCCGCCTGTGCCCCCCCGGGGAATGATGGGTAATAAAAATGAATCATAGATGAAGGCCAGCGACAGGGTGCTACAGGAGGAGTCTCGATGCATTAAACAGGAACAGTCGATATGTCCTCTTGCGATAATAGAGCATACAGGAGCTGCCGCCAAGCTATTTAACGCTTGTCAATCTAAACCGGGGAAGGTATGGCAGGGAAAAGCTTCCATTCGGGAAGTTAAGAGCGGGGAGCTTTTACACTGTTTGAAGGCGTCAAAAGTTGCTTGTTTGCACAACTTAAATCTACCCTTGCCTGACATTAAATACAAGATTTCCCCTTTGAGCTGTCCTGGATGAAATGAAATTCTTTTTTTTCCAATCGTTTCGGTACTTGCAAGCGTATTTCTTCTTCTTACTCGTCATCGCCATGTCTCTTCTTCGTTCTTCTGCTTCGTCTCCTTATTGTTGTGTGTGCAGTTGTGCACTGAGCTCAAAAAGCGCCTAGATGTTACTGTAGCATCCCGGAAGAGTTAGTGCTGCAAGGGGTTCTGGGTAGTTGTTCCGTTGTGTTTATGTTGTGTTACGGTGCGGATGTTCTGCCAAAATGTTTGGCATTCTTGTTTGGTATGGGTTGACAGTGTGGGGGGTGTATATATTTTCAAGTATTACTTGTATATATATGTATATACTGTATATATATATGTATATATATACGTATATATATACATATATACAGGCCTCACGGTGGAAGAGGGGTTAGGGCGTCTGCCTCTCACAATACGAAGTTCCTGCAGTCCTGGGTTCAACCCCAGGCTCGGGATCTTTCTGTGTTTGCATGTTCTACCCGTGAATGCGTGGTTTCCCTCCGGGTACTCCGGCTTCCTCCCACCTCCAAAGACATGCAACTGGGAACAG
>NC_084615.1:22303759-22416259 GCF_033978795.1 Nerophis ophidion
GTCTTACACCATACACACTCTTGGGTTTTTGACACACACCATTCTATAGTTTGTTACTATGGTCTATTATTTTTATTATACATATATATATATATATATATATATATATATATATATATATATATATATTAAATCTCTGTACACTACTGCCACCTGGTGTCCGTTTGCTGTCACTCCTCTTAGTAAACCATAACAGAGGCAAGTCAAACACTAGCGCCAGGGGGAAAACGGACACTCAGGATGACCCTCCACTTTAATAAAAGACATTTTTTGTCCCCTGTACTTCTAAAACTTCCAAAATAGTACACTAGGCCATTGAGTAGGTAATCAATAGCAATATGTTTAATCTCATGACAGCACAAGTTTTTCCTACAACATGTGGAACATGGACTTGTTACGGACATCTGAAAAAAAACAAAAAAACTCATGACTAATTACACAATAAAGGACAGATAATGATAATCAGTTGTGCAGTAAACCATATGGGCGGCTATTTGCGCAACTCAGCAAGAAACTGAAAACAAGCCTTGGACAGGTGCTGCAATTTGCATTTCTGTGGTATTAGAGTGTTGTTAATTCACCCTGCAGATGTCCCGCTGTTTTCCCATTGTAGAAGAATGTATTAAGGTTTACAGTAAAACAGCTGGATATTTTAATTAAAAGGTACTTATCATCGCGAAAGCTCATTGGGTTTTTCATCAAAAAAACGAGAGAAGCCATTAATATAAATTTTAAATCGAAGCTTTTTGACTAAATGAAATCCGTGTTGAGACAAGGGAAATGAAATGGGTCATATGATGGATTTTCAAATGATGGACCCACGCTGTCACTGTAATGCATTCTGGTCACACTTTATTAAACAACAACTTCACTTGCATCATAAAAAGTTATTAAAGTGAAAACACCTTCTGTAAAACGTTCGATCTACTTGTGGTTGAAATGGATTTGTTATTCATGTCTTAAGTCAGAAATGTACAACAGTTTGGTGGAACTACAAACTGTGGGGAATGCGTGTACTATAAGAAGCTGATTGATAAACCATCACCTGGAAAATATTTTTTTAAGCCAATGAGGCCAAGCATCAATTTGTGGGGTGTTTAGATTATGCAAAGTAAAATTGGCAGCTAACTTTTCTGAGAATCAGCATTTTCCAAAGTGATATAAAAAAAAAGATGTCCACTACAAAGGACACTTTTTCTCTAAAGTTAAAAGTTAAAAGACACTAATGTGAACATTATTCGTACTAGCACTAAATTACTTTATTGTCAGTGTAAAGACACCCCCCACCCCCCACACACACACACATATATACAGTTTATCTAAAATATATAAAAGGCGCATTAAAGGGTTATGCGGGGGGCGTGGCCTGCGAACCTGCAGCGAAGCTGGGTGTGCCAGGACCGGCTTCGAGATCAGCGACAGGTGCGTAGATGGCCCACCGGAGAGTGGAGTTGATGGTGGAGCGCGAGTGAGAGCGAGAGTGATGATTGCTGAAAAGCCTGAAGAAGATTTATTGAAAAATAAACACAATTTAAAACTGTCAATACTGTCATTTCTGTACTGGGTGGTCCGAAGAACCAGGAAGGGCAAGTCTTTCACATGGTCATATCATTATTATTATTATTTTTTTGAATATACAACTCTTCCTTGTGGTCTACATCAGTGGTCCCCAACCACCGGTTGGTACCGGGCCGCAGAAGAATTTTTTATTAACTTTTCTTAAAAAAAAAATAAAAAAAAAAAATAAAAAAATAAAAATGTATTTAATTTTAAAAAAATGTATTAAATCAACATAAAAAACACAATCTACACTTACAATTAGTGCACCAACCACAAAGACCTCCCTTTTTCATGACAAAAACGTCCCTTTTTCATGACAAAGAAAAAAAAAAAAAAAAAAATGGAGCCCCACCATCCAATGGATGTCGAGCGGGTCTAACATGATACTGTGAAAGTTCAATCCATAGTGGCTCCAACACAGCTGCGAGAGTTCAGTTCAAGCGGATCTAAGACAGCAGTGAGAGTCCCGTCCACAGGAGACCAGCTCAAGCGGAGGCGGATCAGCAGCGTAGAGATGTCCCCAACCGATACAGGCGAGCGGTCCATCCTGGGTCCCGACGAGCGGTCCATCCTGGGTCTCGACTCTGGACAGCCAGTACTTCATCCATGGTCATCGGACCGGACCCCCTCCACAAGGGAGGGGGGCACATAGGAGAAAGAAAAGAAGTGGCAGATCAACTGGTCTAAAAAGGAGGTCTATTTAAAGGCTAGAGTATACAGATGAGTTTTAAGGTGAGACTTAAATGCTTCTACTGACGTGGCATCTCGAACTGTTACCGGGAGGGCATTCCAGAGTACTGGAGCCCGAACGGAAAACGCTCTATAGCCCGCAGACTTTTTTTGGGCTCTAGGAATCACTAATAAGCCAGAGTCTTTTGAACGCAGATTTCTTGCCGGGACATATGGTACAATACAATCGGCAAGATAGGCTGGAGCTAGACCGTGTAGTATTTTATACGTAAGTAGTAAAATCTTAAAGTCACATCTTAAGTGCACAGGAAGCCAGTGCAGGTGAGCCAGTACAGGCGTAAGTCAGCACTTTACGCTACTTTATATTAGAAATGGCAACAGTGGAGGATGAATGTCCCATAACAAGAAGATAGAGAAAAAGAAGAAACTAATTGACCATTTTCAGGACTTATGCAGATCCCAAAAACAGATCAGCAGGTACCGGAAGGTAAGAAAAGTTGGTTTTGCATAATATTGCGGAACATAACGCCCAATAAAATGTCTATTATTAGGTGCCATTTTGCGGTCCTCATACACACACACCATACTAATACTCATATGTTGAAGAGTACGTCTGACTATTGTTGCCGTAACGCGCCGACAATCCATCAAAAGGTGCTGCTTCATACATTTTTGAGTGCCGTTTGTAATGTTCTATATTCTCAATGGTACATTGAAAGTTTTGGTATTGTTTCCTGGCATCATATTGCAGTCTAGACGTATTTGTTATGTGTGACTGCCATCTATTGGCTACACTTATCATTACACCATGTACCAAATAAAATAGCTTCGAATTGGGTAAGCACAACTAAATATTTCCGTGCACTAGGCGCACCGGGTTATAAGGCGCATTTTTAGGAAAATGAACGTTTTTTAAATGCGCCTTATGGTAAATGGTAAATGGGTTGTACTTATAGAGCGCTTTATTAGATTTTTAAGGAACTCAAGTCAGACCTCGGATTCAAGAGGAACAGTGTGGTTTTCGTCCTGGTCGTGGAACTGTGGACCAGTTCCATACCCTCGGCGGGGTGCCTGAGGGTGCATGGGAGTTTGCCCAAACAGTCTACATGTGCTTTGTGGATTTGGAGAAGGCATTCAACCGTGTCCCTCGGGAAGTCCTATGAGGAGTGATCAGAGAGTATGGGGTATCGGACTGTCTGATTGTGGCGGTCCGCTCCCTGTATGATCAGTTTCGGAGCTTGGTCCGCATTGCCGGCAGTAAGTCGGACACGTTTCCAGTGAGGGTTGGACTCCGCCAAGGCTGTCCTTTGTCACCGATTCTGTTCATAACTTTTATGGACAGAATTTTTCTCCGCGCAGTCAAGGCGTTGAGGGGATGTGGTTTGGTGGCTGCAGGATTAGGTCTCTGCTTTTTGCAGATGATGTGGTCCTGATGGCTTCATCCGGCCAAGATTTTCAACTCTCACTGGGTCGGTTCGCAGCCAAGTGTGAGAATCAGCACCTCCAAGTCCAAGTCCATGGTTCTCGCCCGGAAAAGGATGGAGTGCCATCTCTAGGTTGGGGAGGAGACCCTGCCCCAAGTGGAGGAGTTCAAATACCTAGGAGTCTTGTTCACAAGTGAGGGAAGATTGGATCGTGAGATCGACAGGCGGATCGGTGCGTCCTCTTCAGTAATGCGGACGCTGTATCGATCCGGTGTGGTGAAGAAGGAGCTGAGCCGGAAGGCAAAGATCTCAATTTACCGGTCGATCTACGTTCCCATCCTCCCCTATGGTCATGAGCTTTGGGTCATGACCGAAAGGACAAGATCACGGGTACCAGCCAACCATACCGGGTGGCGGGTCCCTCCCTTAGAGATACGGTGAGAAGCTCTGCCATCTGTTAGGAGCTCAAAGTAAAGCCGCTGCTCCTCCACAACCAGAGGAGCCAGATGAGGTGGTTCGGGCATCCGGTCAGGATGCCACCTGAACATCTCTCTAGGGAGGTGTTTAGGGCACGTCCGACCGATAGGAGGCAACGGGGATGACCCAGGACACGTTGGGAAGATTATGTCTCCCAGATGGCCTGGGAACGCCTCGGGATTCCCCGGGAAGAGCTGGCGAACTGGCTGGGGAGAGGGAAGTCTTGGCTTCCCTGCTTAGGCTGCTTCCCCCACGACCCGACCTCGGATAGGCGGAAGGGAACTTTAGCTTGAGTATAAATGGTGAAGTGAAAAACATGTTTTAGGATTTCTGAATGGAAGCCCTCAATCCCCAACCTTGAATAGCCCCACCTAGTAGTCTACAACACTGCGATGCAACATCACATACTGAAATGTTGCTCAAAGAGTAGTGCACATATTGTCTGAAGAGTAGTACAAACCTCGTGTTCCACTTCAGGTGACCTTCATGAGTGAACTGCATGTTGAAGTTCACTACGGCATGAAGTACTATATGTGTTTCTTTGTCAGTTGTCAGGGACGATTGAACTCTTTTTCTGAAGAAAAATCAATGTCAATCCCTTTGTGTTTGGACACTCATCTCAAGCCTACACGATAAGGAAGAGGTGCAATGGAAACAGTAATAGCGTTGTGCTGAATTCTAAAGCATACATTTGTGATTTGGAAATACAAACTTGAAACCCTTTTAGTTGTGTAAATGGTGAATAAAAACAGAATACAATGATTTGCAAATCCTTTTCAACCGATATTCAATTAAATAGACTGCAAAGACTAGATACTTACAGTTCGAACTGATAAACGTTGTTGTTTTTTGCAAATATTAGTTCATTTGGAATTTGATGCCTGCAGCATGTTTCAAAAAAGCTGGCACAAGTGGCAAAAAAGACAGAAAAAATTGAGGAATGCTCATTAAACACTTATTTGGAACCTCCCACAGGTGAACAGGCTAAGTAAGAACCGGTGCGTGCCATGATTGGGTATAAACGCAACAAGGATGGGGCGGGGGTCATCACTTTGTGATCAAATGCGTGAGCAAATTGTCGAACAGTTTAAGAACAACATTTCTCAACTAGCTATTTTAAGGAATTTAGGGTTTTCACCATCTACAGTCTGTAATATCATCAAAAGGTTCAGAGAATCTGGAGAAATCACTGCACGTAGCATTTAATGCCCGTGACCTTGGATCTTGGAAGCTGTACTGCATCAAAAAGTGGCATCAGTGTGTAAAGGACATCACCACAAGGGCTCAGGAACACTTTGCAAAATCACTGTCAGTAATTACAGTTGGTTGTTACATCTGTAAGTGCACGTTCAAACACTACTATGCAAAGCGAAAGCCATTTATCAACAACACCCAGAAACGCTGCAGGCTTTGCTGGGCCCCGAGCTCATCTAAGGTTGACTTCTGCAAAGTGTAAATGTGTTTTGTGGTCTGATGAGTCCACATTTCCAATTCTTTTTGGAAAATGTGGACGTCGTGTCCTGCGGACCAAAGAGGAAAAGAACCATCCGGATTGTTCTGTGAGTGAAGTTGAAAAGCCAGCATTTGTGACGGTATGGTGGTGTATTAGTGCCCAAGGGATTGATAACTTCAACATCCGTAAGGGCACCATTGATGCCGAGAGGTACGTACAGGTTTTGGAGCAACACATGTTTGCTTATGTCAGCAAAACAAAATTAAGCCATGTGTTAAAACAGTGTGGCTTCATATTAAAAGAGTGCAGGTACTAGATTGGCCTGCTTGTAGTCCAGATCCGTCTCTCATTGAAAATGTGTGGTGCATTATGAAGCCTAAAATACCACAACAGAGACCCCGGATTGTTTAACAACTTAGTCTCACCTTCCCTTTATTTCAAAAATCCTCCAAAAAATTGTTGCGGAGCAGTTAAATGAACACTTAGCGTCTACATTGCTGCTGTGTTGGATCCGCTTCGAACTGGACTCTCGCGACTGTGTTGGATCCATTATGGATTGAACTTTCAGAGTATCATGTTAGACCCGCTCGACATCCATTGCTTTCCTCCTCTCCAAGGTTCTCATAGTCATCATTGTCACCGACGTCCCAGTGGGTGTGAGTTTTCCCTGCCCTTATGTGGGCCTACCGAGGATGTCGTAGTGGTTTGTGTTGTGGTTTGTGCAGCCCTTTGAGACACTAGTGATTTAGGGCTATATAAGTAAACATTGATTGATTGATTGATTGAAGCTGTACATCAAGCAAGAACGGGAAAGAATTCCACCGGAAAAGCTTCAAAAAATGTTTTTACTCAACTCCCAAACGTTTACTGAGTGTTGTTAAAAGGAAAGGCCATGTAACACAGTGGTAAAAATGCCCCCTGTGCCAACTTGTTTTGCAATGTGCTGCTGCCATTAAATTTTGAGTTTATGATTATTTGCACAAAAAAAAAAAATTCTCAGTTTGAAAAATATAAATTTTTTTGCGAATCATTATATTTTGTTTGTATTTACCATTTACACAACGTGCCCACTTCACAGGTTTTGGCTTTTCTATATCCGATCTATTTCCACATACAAAAGAGGCCTGGGTTGGATATGAAAAATTCACAATTGCACTGTTCACACCGACTCGGTAAAATCCGATACAGTTCACATCGGAATCGACCTGCACTGTGTTCACACAGGGCCACCGCTTCTTCTATGTTTTGGCACACCAGCAAATTCAAATAAAATGTGCATGTTTATAAGATGATCTTACCGGCTGTGTCAAGAAGTGATGATAAAACACTGTGTTTCCACACAGGGCAGCTGCGAAAGCCACAGGGAGCAAGCAAATAAATTCATGAATACAATACATACTCAAACAAATAACACCGTCTTCGGAATAACAAAAAAAAAAAAAAAAGGCATCCTGCTTTGATTAAGTAGCACCGCGTTCATTTCAAGCCTTTTGAATTTCTTGCTTTTTTTTTCTGAATGCGGTTGCGCCGTTTTCTCCGTGAATGTGAGAGATTTGCACAGTTGCAATTTGAGTATATAAAACACGATGGGGTACAAGTAGAATAATTACCAAGTTGGGAAATTGTGTTAGATGTAAGAATAAACAGAATACAATGATTTTCAAATCCTTTTCAACCCATATTCAGTTGAATATGCTACAAAGACAACATATTTGATGTTCAAACTGATAAACATGTATTTCATTAACTTAAGAATTGCTCATCAAACACTTATTTGGAACATCCCACAGGTGTGCAGGCTAATTGGGAACAGGTGGGTGCCATGATTGGGTATAAAAACAGCTTCCAGAAAAAATGCTCAGTCTTTCACAAGAAAGGATGGGGCGAGGTACACCCCTTTGTCCACAACTGCGTGAGCGAATAGTCAAACAGTTTAAGAACAACGTTTCTCAAAGTGCAATTGCAAGAAATTTAGGGATTTCAACATCTACGGTCCATAATATCATCAAAAGTTTCAGAGAATCCGGAGAAATCACTCCACGTAAGCGGCACCGACATTGAATGACCGTGACCTTCCATCCCTCAGACGTTACTGTATCAAAAACAGACATCAATCTTTAAAGGATATCACCACATGGCTAGGGGAACACTTCAGAAAACCACTGTCACTAAATATAGTTCGCCGCTTCATCTGTAAGTGCAAGTTAAAGCTCTACTATGCAATGGGAAAGCCATTTATCAACAACATCCAGAAACGCTGCCGAGTTCTCTGGGCCCGAGATCACCTAAGATGGACTGATGCAAAGTGGAAAAGTATTCTGTGGTCTGACGAGTCCACATTTCAAGTTGCTTTTGGAAATATTTGACATCTTGTCATCCGGACCAAAGGGGAAGCAAACCATCCACTGTTATCGACGCAAAGTTCAAAAGCCAGCATCTGTGATGGTATGGGGGTGCATTAGTGCCCAAGGCATCGGTAACTTACACATCTGTGAAGGCACCATTAATGCTGAAAGGTACATAGAGGTTTTGGAACAACATATGCTGCCATCCAAGCGCCGTCTTTTTCATGGACGCCCCTGCTTATTTCGACAAGACAATGCCAAGCCACATTCAGCAGGTGTAACAACAGCGTGGCTTCGTAAAAAAAAGAGTGCAAGTACTTTCCTGGCCCACCTGCAGTCCAGACCTGTCTCCCATCGAAAATGTGTGCGCATAATCAGGCGTAAAATACGACAGCGGAGACCCCGGACTGTTGAACGACTGAAGTTTTACATAAAACAAGAATGGGAAAGAATTCCACTTTCAAAGCTTCAACAATTTGTTTCCTCAGTTCCCAAACGTTTATTGAGTGTTGTTAAAAGAAAAAGGGGATGTAACACAGTGGTGAACATGCCTTTTCCCAACTACTTTGGCACGTGTCGCAGCCATGAAATTCTAAGTTAATTATTATTTGCAAACACCACTGTGTAAACTGTCGTAGAAATAAGTTCCTTTGGCATAATGCAACTGTTCTTCATTTGTGTGTTTGTTTTATTCCTGCCCTCTTCACCCACTTGCATCATTTCTTCAGCAGCTTTTAGTCTTTCAGAGATGTATGAAAATAGAAAAAGATGAAGAAAAAAAAATGTTTTAATATGGTTTCTGTAGGAGTCCAAACATGACACAAATCTTCCTAATTGTTAGAAATCCCACTGTTTATCTTATACATGCTCCACTGATGAGAGTATTTGGCGAGCGCCGTTTTGTCCTACTTATTTCAGCGACCCTCGAACTCATCATAGTTTATCCGATGCTGCCACAGAAAGACATGTTTTATGCCACTCCTTTGTTTAATTTTGTCTGCCAAACGTTTTATGCTGTGTGTGAATTCACATAGGTGAGTTTTGTTGATTTTATTGATTTGCTGGAGTGCTCATCAGGCATATTTGGTCAATCCATGAAGGCAAGCTAATTGATACTAAAATGCTATTTAGGCTAGCTGTATGTAAATATTGCACCATTACGCCTTGTTCGCAGGTATATTTGAGCTCATTTAATTTCCTTCATTTATGTCCTCTGTGTATTTAATTTATATTTGCATGTGCCATGACAAATTATCTGTATGTAATATTCGCTACTTTTCTCATTGTTCTTTGTGTGACATGTTGTTTCAGACCACAGCATACGCCGTGGTCCGCCGTTTCCTTAAACTTGGACACACACATCTATGGCGCTATACTGTGTGATTGTTTGAAGAATAGAAGTGCAATTGCGGAAGTCGTCCCGGAAAAAGAGCCATCCTCTCACTTCACACAGGTCCTCTCACACTGCAATTAAGAGCTGTCCAAAATAAGCTAAAAAGATTAGAATTTAGGAGAAAAATACAAAAAACTAGCTGCATGGACGGATCATTTTACTTTACAAGACATCCTAAATTAAGATTTGTATTTCTTAAAATGAGGACACGTAAGTTTGATATAGGTATTTAATTTTGAAAACCAGCATTATTCAACTTGCAATTTGTAAGAATTAAGCAACCTCAAAAAGTTGCAGGATCTATAAACAAGATGTGGAGGGGGAACCCAAGATATCGTGTTAAAAATACTTAATCTCTCAATATGTTTGAACGAGAATAGAAAAACTATAATTATGCATGCTAAAATGTTGATTAGTCAATGACTAGAAATAGGTAAATCGCTCCAAAAACTAGGGACATTTCTCGAAATAAACAATGTAATCAATGCAATAGGCAAATAATTTGCGGGGCCAAATGTCTTCCCATTTATACCTCTCCAAAAATGGGGAGGGGGAGAGGGGGTTGTCCTTGTCCAATTTGACTCAAGTTTCCATGGTAACGGCTCCTCTGCTGGCTTGTCTTGTTGAGATTGTGGAATTTTTTAATTAAAAAAAATGACCAAAATTTCACAGCTTTTAACAGAATTACAAATGACAGTTAAAAACTACGACATCCTTGTATGTCACAGCAATAAACTGTTTTTTTTACAGTAAAAATACTGTAATAATATATAGGACATTTTACGGTAAATTACCATAACTATTACTATGAAAGTATGTGTGGAGGAGTGCGTGGCCAGCGGGTCAGCCGCGGAACGGGGTGCGTAAGGACCGACCTTGAAGAACGGGGTGCGTAAGGACCGGCCTTGAAGACTACGACAGGTGCGTGGATGGCCCAGGTGGGCCTTGTTGTCTATTCACCTGTCGCCTTTATTAGCAGCAGTCCGGGACGAGAGACGGGGGTTAGAGTTGGAGTTGGGAGCTGGAGAGAGAGCGAGAGCGACAGGCCTGAATCAGACTGCTGAAAAGCAATTCCAGACTTTTGTGTTTAAATAAAAAGACAGTATTCAAACTATCTACCGGGCTCACGGGGGATCTTTCGGACTTAGGAGAACCCTCACAGCAAAGCGACCTTTTATAATATGCAATGATAAATTCCTACAGGCATGTTTTGATTGTGTGTCATGTCACACGGCTTCAAATCTGGCGAATTTTGGACAGCTCTATTAGGTTTGTAAACTCATTTGCATGTTACCTTAATTAAGCTATCATTCCCAACTTTTAGATGGGGGCCGCACTGAGTAAGTGCTGACCTGGAGTTCCAATTTGATTGAAGCCTAATTTTAAGAGCGCCATTCCACATTACAGCAAACATTCTAAACCAAATTCTGCACATTTTCTCAAATGAGAAAAAAACATAAAAAACTCCATTAGGCAGATGTTTTCCTTTTTGTCGTGGATACATTCAAGTAGTTTCGAGTGGTGGGGGAAGGGGGGGTGTTGATTACTGCCTAAAATATGCAAAGTGTCTCCTGAAGTTGACTGGTACTCAGACACAGGTCCGGTGGCCATGGATGAAGTGCTAGCTGTCCAGAGTCTGGACCCCGAGGGTGGACCGGGGGCCATCTCTGTGCTGCTGACCAGTCTCTGCTCGGGATGGTCTCCTGCTGGCCACACCATGGACTGGACTCCCACTATTGTGTTAGTTCGACTATGGACTGGACTCTCACTATTATGTTAGATCCACTATGGACTGGAATTTCACAATATTATGTTAGACCCACTCAACGTCAATTGCATCTGGTCTCTCTTAGAGGGGTGGGAGTCACCAACATCTGCGGTCATCTTCAAGGTTTCTCATAGTCATTCACATTGACATCCCACTGTGTTGTGAGTTTTTCCTTGCCCTTGTGTGGGCTCTGAACCGAGGATGTCGTTGTTGCTTGTGCAGCCCTTTGAGGCAGTTGTCATATAGGGCTATATAAATAAAAATTGAATGATTGATTGATAATCATGTGGTTGGGTATTTTCTGAAGAAGAAAGGTAGACCTTTCTTGTACTTTGTTTCTTTATATGGAAAATAGAAAACTGAAGAAAAATATTGGATCAGATACAAATAAGGTGATAGTTTTGTATTAGTATTACTGAGAGAGGAAAAAAATGTGGATACCGTGTAAATATTTTGAAGGAATCAATTCACCCTCGCTGTTTACGAGTCACAGTTTTCCAGGCTTTTGCATTTGCATTCGGAAATAAATCCTCGCCCCGGTGTAAACCTTCGACACAACTACTGGTGGGAGTTTACAGGATCGGAAAATCTCTGACAATGCTGAAGTCATATTGATTAGACTGAAGTCCTATTCAACCCCAGCTATTTCACACCTAGCAAACACTTCACTGGTCTGGATCAAGGCAGGAGGGAGTTGGAAAGGAGCAAGGTCTGGAATATTAATTTTAGTCGACTAAGACTAAATACATTTAGATGACTAAAATATGACTAAAACTTGAATGAATTTTCGTCAAAACACGATAAATTGAAAACTGGGGTCAAAATGAACACGGCTTCCTAGGCTGTCCATTGATTGATTGATTTATTGATTGAAACTTTTAGTAGTCGATGGCACAGTACAGTACATATTCAATACAATTGACCACTAAATGGTAACACCCGAAAAAGTTTTTCAACTCGTTTAAGTCAGGGTCCACATTAATCAATTCATGGTAAACTAGACAGCATTGACAGAAAAAGGCTGACCAAGTCGACATCCATATTGTCCAATCCACATCACTGTGGAGGCCCTTTGTGGCTCCTTCAGCAACACACTTTTACATCCACAGTGCAACCTGAGCTACTTTCTACCCACAGCCAAAAGACTTGAAAACAAAGTTATGTGATTCCTGAGATTTTCTTTCAGTTTTTTTTATTTTATGCATATTTACATAGTAGTTCAAAATACATAGTATTTAATATATTTGTTTTGTTTTGTTTTTCAATATGTTTTACTTCTGCGACTGTTTGTAAAAACCTGCACTGCAACAACATAATTTCCCCATTGTGGGTGGACAACAAAAAAAATATCCAATCCAGTTCAGGATGTGGAGTGAATTACATCCCAAAACCGGTTTGGATTTATTGAAAACCGCGATTGTCAGGTTCAAACACTGATGACATCTATTAAACAAGACAAGAAGCAAAGAATTAAACATAGACAGAATTCAATTTGGCTTGGTGAGGAGAAAAGTGTTGCGATCCGTGACTCGGATCTTCACGTTGTTTATTTTTCTATCTGTTTTCATTCTCCGTCCGACCCGTTTATTTCCTTTTTTGTCCATCACTCTGGTTACTCATTAGTTCACCTGCTACAATCGGTCCCGCACACCTGCTTCAGCTAATTCACCCTCCTTTATAAGCCAGCCTTTTTTGTTCAGTCTTCCTCGGATCCGACTCTCGACCCTCATCTTTGTACGTATATTCTCGCTAGCTTTTACGCTAAGCCATTTGTTTATTCCAGCTCACATGCTGAAGAATTGTTTTTCTGTTTTTGTGTGCCTTCGTGCCAGCTTAGTTGTTTTATTTTATTTCCTAGTTCTCATACTAGCGTTTTTGGTTTGCCTTCTCGTTATACCAGTGTTTTTGTTCCTAGCCTTTTATTATTTAATAAACAACCTATATCTTACCTTTGCTGTGTTCTGCTTCGACGCATCCTCGGGAAAACAACACCGGCATTACCATGCCGAAGAACAGTCATCACAAAAAGTATATATCTGTACCCTTGTACAGTGTCATTACGCTCTGCCAAAAGATTGCATGCCTCCTTCTTTTATTTGGACCTTCCCTGACCACATGTCAACAGCTGCTTCCCAAGAGACGGGGTCGTAAACAGTTCACAGAAAAGGTTGCAAAACTGTTCAAAGAAGAGGTTCGACCAAGAGTTTAAAAAGAGGTTCGTAAAAGAGTTGAAAAAGAGGTTTGTAAAAGAGTTGAAAAAGAGGTTCGTAAAACTGTTCAAAAAGAGGTCATAAAAGAGTTCAAAAATAGGGTTGGAATGGAGCTCAAAAAGAGGTCGAAAAATAGTTCAACAAGAGGTTCTTAAAAGAGTTCCAAAAGAGGTTCTTAAAAGAGTTCAAAAAGAGGTTTGTAAAAGAGTTCAAAAAGATGTTTGTAAAGGAGTTAGAAAATAGGTTTGTAATGGAGCTCAAAAAGAGGTCGTAAAATAGTTTAACAAGAGGTTCGTAAAAGAGTTCAAAAAGAGGTCATAAAAGAGTTCAAAAATAAGTTTGTTAAAGAGTTCAAAAAGATGTTCGTGAAAGAGTTCAAAAGGAGGTTTGTAAAAGAGTTAAAAAAAGAGGTACGTAAAAGTGTTGAAAAAGATCTTTTTGTAAAATGGTTCAAAAAGAAGTTTGTAAAAGAGTTTGAAATAAGGTTTGTAAAACAGTTAAAAAAGAGGTCGTAATAGCTTTCAATAAGAGGTTTGTAAAAAAGTTTTAAAAAGATTCTTAAAAGAGTTCAAGAAGAGGTCGTAAAAGAGTTGAAAAAGAGGTTAGTAAAAGACTAAAAAAGAGGTACATAAAAGAGTTCAAAAAGAGGTCATAAAAGAGTTCAAAAAGATGTTTCGTAAAATAGTTCAAAAAGAGGTTTGTAAATAGTTCAAAAAATGGTTTGTAAAAGAGTTCAAAAAGAGGTCATAAAAGAGTTCAAAAAGAGGTTTGTGAAAGAGTTAAACAAGAGGTTCAACAAAGGAGTTCAAAAAAGGATCGTAAAAGTTAAAAAATAGGTCATAAAAGAGTTTAAAAAGAGGTTCGTAAAAGACTTAAAAAAGAGGTACGTAAAAGAGTTAAAAAAGAGGTCCGTAAAAAAGTTCAAAAAAGGTTTCGTATAAGTGTTCAAAAAGAAGTTCGTAAAAGAATTCAAAAAAGGTTCGGAAAAAAGTTCAAAAAGAGGTCATAAAAGACTTCAAAAAGAGGTTCAAAAAGAGGTTTGTAAAATACTTCAAAAAAGGGTTATAAAAAAGTTCAAAAAGTGGTCATAAAAGAGTTCACAAAGAGGTTCGTAAAAGAGTTCAACAAGACGTTTGTAAAATACTTCAAAAAGAGGTTCTTAAAAGAGGTTATTAAAACAGTTTAAAAAAGCAGTGCCTGGAGGGGACTCTGGCCCTGCTTCCTCTCCGCTTTGTAGGTCTTGGGTCGAACAATATCTTTCTGTTGATCAACAGTACATAACAGAAACAGAAACACCTCCATGTTGCTTACCCCCCTGCAAAGTGTAGTTTTACAAGCCTTCTTGGTGGGTTAAAATACATGGTTTTGCTTCCCGCCGGGCACTCAATGTAACAAAGTTTTTGTGATACAATTTTTCTAACAGTGATACTTCTTGATGGATTGGTTTCCACGTTTGGCTTCAAACTGATTTTCTCGTCAATTATATTTAAATGAAGGCTAGCGAGGGAGTAGATGTACAGTATTTAAGCATTGCAATATTTTCTTTTATTTATTATTTACCTATTTTCTTCTCATTTCAATTGCTGTTTGACATCATGCTGGTCTCTGGCGTCCACGTGCATTTTCTTGTGGCTGCAGTACTATTACTGATGATATATTTTGTATGAAGGTTAGAATACAGGAGAATAACAGGAAACTATTCAAAGCAGAGACCAGCGGGGGGGAAAAAAAGGGCCGATTCCGTCAGTTTTCCAGGAAAATAAAAACAGGAGACGTTATAGCTATGTACATAACTCCGGTTGGAATGTGGCTTTGTTAAGTTCATGAAAAATAAAAATATAAAGCCAGCCATGAATGTCACTGCAACACACACACACCGGTCTCTGTGGAGGACTATAATAACAATAAATCAGTGCTTCTCAATAATTTTCTTCCCCCGCCCACCCACTCGACACACAGTAGGAACGGGGTTCATGTGGCCCTATTCATTACGGTTTACTTGACACGCGAAACGTGACAAATTGGGGGATGCATTATCCACTTGAGCCGTCAGACGGCATGAGAGGGTTGAATATCTCAACCCTTTGTGTGGTGTTTGGGTCTGTGGGACCCAGTTTCACTTTTTTATTAAAAGAAAAAGTATACAATTAAATAATTTTTCAAACTGAGACTCACTGACTTTGGCTCATTTTCTGTGAAGAACATATATCAGAATACATATTTAATGACCACACACCATACACCCCTCCTTACACATTTCCATTACATATAAGATGTCCTGGTCTACAGATTTGTGGAAATTGATTTTCTGTGTACCGCACACAACCACCCACCCACTATGTACCTAGTAACAGTTACCAGCCATGTAATGCACGCTCAACAAAACGGAAGCGGTAGAAAATAGATGGATGGAACACCATCCTCCACACGACACCTCCGCTACAGACAGGCTAACCTCCTCCAACCTCTGAGGACAAAGCTACAATCACCGCCGCTTCCAGTCCGTGAAACGCTCTCCCTGACCACCTGAGAGTACCACAGACAGTGGATGCTTTTAAAAAAGGCGTAAAACCCTTCTTTTTTTAAACTGACTAAAACAGGTGTGAAATTTGATGTTCTGTGTACCACACGCAACCACCCATCCACCCACCCACACACACAGCAGGCCTCGACAGGAGGAGGACAGAGTGTAGGTACACAAAACATGAGAGGGTCAAATGTGCGAGAACGTGAGAGCAGACAATGTTGAAAAACAATGTTGCAACCTTGCGTGGGAACCGCAGGTGCAGAAACACAAAAAAAAGAATCCCTGGCAGAGAAAATGGCAGAGAAATTTTCCGTGCAACGTTCATATTGTTGTTACTCATCCAGGGTTTGTGGGTCTGATGGACCCGTTGCATTTTGTGGCATTTAATGCCTCACAATCAAACACTTTTATGTTAAAATAGTGAACAGATGTTTATTAGGATGAGGTAAACATCTGTTCAGTATTTTAACGTAAAAGTGTTTAACTGTGAGGCATTAAAAGACACAAAATGCAACGGGTCCATAAGACCCACACACGCTGGCTGAAAAACAACAATATGAACATTACACAAGTTTTAAAATGGGCTATGTGGCAATTCCAACTTTGACCACAGTGTCAGTTGCTACGTAGAATGGCACTTTCCATCGTTTTTGTCGTAACGAGGTCTACAGTGTGGTTTGTTTTCCCGGAATGCAAAGGAAGGTGACGGGACATGGATAGAAAGTAAAGACATATTTTAATTTATCTATAAAAAAAAAAGCGCAAACTAAAGGCGCGCACAAGGCGGAGAACAAACTTGGCTGAAAAATAAATTAATTAAAAAACTACTTGAAAACTTGAAAAACTCGCTAACTGTGATTTGAATAAACGAAACTTACGTGCAGGGCATGATGCAAGAACTATGGCATGAAGAGAATGAATAGAGCATGGAACAACAACAATGACGCCAGGTCGACTGCCTGGCAACTACAAGCTTAAATAATAGTGACGTGATTAACACAGGTGCGTGAGTCCTAAACAAAATCAGGTGCGTGAGTCCAAATGAGTACAGGTGAAACCAATGAGTTGTCATGGAAATAAAACAAGGGAGTGAAAAAACAGGAACTAATGGAGTCTTGAAGTAACATAACACAACTAAACAAAACATGATCACAAAACCTGACAGTTTTCAACTGCATTGCAAAATGCAGGAATGGGGGCATGTGAACCCCTTACATACTGTAGTATTATTTTTTGATTAAATTGTTAAAAGTACAGCAAATCATTGTATTTTTGTTAACGTAAAAGAAAACAATAAACAAATATAAATATATATATCATATAAATAAATCAACTTCAAACAAAAAAATACTGATTTTTTGATGCTTTTAAGAAAAACAAATATTTAAAGTGCACTAATCTGCCTGAAATGTAAGAAAAATATCTTTATTTAAACTTTAAATATTTTTTTGACTGACTTAAACCATTTGATACTGAAAAATAAAATAAAATTAACTCAAAAAAGTAATAATGAATTCTAATTTATCTGGAGCACAACATGTAAAACACTTTATCCTACAAAAAAAATGAATATAACAATTTGTGCTGATTTATTTTTTATGTTTTTATCAAAATGAGGAAGTCATGATTAATGGTACAAAACAAAAAAGGAATATAACAATTTGTGCTGATTTATTTTTTATTTTTTTTATCAAAATGAGGAAGTCATGGGTAATGACAATGACTACAAAATCAATCACAGAAACTGAAGGGAGGCGTGCTGATAACATCAACAAGGAAACTAATTATTTGAAGAAAAAATACATATTTTTTTAAATTGTATGGATTAACTAAAAGCCTGCCTGTGTAATCAGGTGCAGAAACGTCTACCTCAGGACTCCTGGGTACTTCCTTCTAGGATGAAAACCTGTCAAAACTATTTTAAAAGTGAAGTAAAAAAGAAAATACATCTGCAGTTTGTCAGTTAGCAATATAGGACTGGATTTTTTTTTTAAGTTGCTCAAAAAACAAGCTCGTTATTTTGTGTTTTTATGTGTTATTGTGAATTTGCACTAAATTAGTTTTGCTTGCAATTTCGGTGTACGATGTACAATGACAATAAAGATATATTCTATTCTATTCTATTAGTTGTTTTTAATCAAGGAAACTATCACTGGTGGTAGTTATAAGATCATACGTGGATCAGAATAATTACAATTTTCGCCAGTATAGGTGGTTTTAATTCTGAAATGATGACTGTTTATATATTGTAAATACTCTATAAGAGATTATCATTTAATATGATTTGATATTGACATAACTATTTAGAATTTTACCTCATTTAAAGCACGTTATGCAACATTTTAATGATGCATAAAAACACGCATAAGTGAGAATAAAATGTATGAAAACAAGAGACGGCACAGACAACTTTAACTCTATTTATTAATATATATATATATATGTATATATATATATATATATATATATATATATATATATATATATATATATATATATATATATATATATATATATATATATACAAAGAATGCACGAGGAAATGGAGTGTGCCCAAATCCATAAGTTAATGATGTGCGACTATGTGTGGGGATTAACTGCTGAGTGTTACCGGGAGTGTTGAGCCACAGGTGGAAGTCCAAGAGAGGCTAGGCGGGCTCGGAGGTCAGTGAGCAGACGTGAGGTCGAGGGGGAGGAGAGAGGCGTCAAAGGTCCGTGACCAGGCGGGAGGTCGAGATCCGAGACGCAGCTGGGGAAGCAGAGGGAACGGGGGGAGACGAGACACACTGCTCGTAATGTGGGAACGAAAGCAGGCTGCAGGGAGGACAACAGGGAGGACACGAGACAATTCAACACGACGGGGGAGAACACACAGAGAGAGCAAGATTGCATAGAGCTAGATGTTTGCCTACTATAACAGGAAGAGATGACTAGGTTCTGCCGCTGGATAGCAAGTTACACCGGCTTATGAAGGCAGGTCTCATTATCAGCTTCAGGCGTGTTGATTTCCGGCAATTGATTGCAGAGGCGTGCTACAGCCGGACTGGTGGACTTGGTGAATAATGTATCTTGCATTATTCACAAAGTAATAACACTACAAAAAACATAATTAATACAAATTACAGATTTTGCATCTGGGTGTGCATAAAAAAAAACGGCTCCCAAACAAACGGCTTGCAATTGTTTAATTAAGAAAGCCGTTCAAAAAAATAGATACGTACAACTTTTACTGAAAATACGCAATAAAATAATTATTGAGCAAGAGAGAACATGTTTTGAGTTATAGGGGAACTGAACACTTTTTTTTTTAATGTTGCCTGTTGTTTACAATCATGAGAAAAAAACATACATTTTTGTTAAGGGTTTCAAAGATGATAATAAAAAAACATTTGGAAGTTGAAGCTAATGGTAGTGACCGTTGTAGCCTTCATAGTCCTCTAAAACCACTTCAAAACCCTCCATTATAGTGTATATATATATATATATATATATATATATATATATATATATATATATATATATATATATATATATATATATATATATATGTGTATACATATATATATATATATAAAATGTAGTAACAGACACCCTAACAACAATATGTAATATGTACAATATACACACTGCAAGTATATATATATATGTATATATATATGTATATATATATATATATATATATATATATACATATATATATATATATATATATATATATATATATATATATATATATATATATATATATATATGTATATATATATATATATAATGTAGTAACAGACACCCTCACAACAATATGTAATATGTACAATATACACACTGCAAGTATATATATATGATTTAGTAAAACACACCTATGGAAGATGAATTGTCTCACATCAACTTATATATAACAATATGATATCAATACATATGCATATATTAATAAATATACAAATACAAATACAAATGTGGTAGAAAAAGAAATAAATAAATTGTATGAATAAACTCATATTTGTAAATATATTTTTGAGATGTGAAAATACACACATATATATATATATATATATATATATATATATATATATATATATATATATATATATATATATTAACAGACATCTTCATAACAATATGTACAATTGATATCTGTTCCCGTAGCAGCGCATGTTTGACTTCGGGCAACATGTGTGTTTTTACTTTCAAATATTTTTTTAGCATGCCTCAAAACAGCAGTTTGGAATTTGGGACATGTTCTCCCTGAGAGAGCATTAGGAGATTGAGGTGGTTGGTGCTGCAAGGGGTTCTGCGTATTTGCTCTGCTGTGTTTATGTTGTGTTACGGTGCGGATGTTCTCCCGAAACGTGTTTGTCATTGTTGTTTGGTGTGGGTTCACAGTGTGACGCATATTTGTAACAGTGTTAAAGTTGTTTATACGACCACCCTCAGTGTGACCTGTATGGCTGTTGACCAAGTATACATTGCATTCACTTGTGTGTGAATAACCGTAGACATTATGTGATTGGGACGACACGCAAAGGCAGTGCCTTCAAGGTTTTATTGGCGCTCTGTACTTCTCCCTACGTCCGTGTACCACTTCGTACAGCGGCGTTTTAAAAAGTCGGATATTACAGTTATCAGCCGATAATGATATCGGCAGTCCGATATTAACGGACATCTCTAATAAAAACATTGGCAGTGAGGATTTTTTTTTTTTCTGACCAAAGCATGTCAGCCTTGCCCGGCTGGCGCCCCATCACCGTGTTTGTGTGTGTTTAATTAGTGTTGTGAACTGACAACCTCGCTGCTCCGACTTCCTTGATGTTCGCCGCTTGCCGTTGGCTCGGCTGACCGAATCATCACGGCCTGGCCACAGAGGGGATGGGGCTCGGCTTTCAAAGCCCTTTCGCTCCGACGATTCGCTGTGCATCCACGAGATTGATCATGGTGCTTTATCTGCGGCAGCATGTGCTTCATCCCTCCGCATTTGGAGGCGGGTGCCTCGCCCCCGGGGCGGAGTGTCTGGGCGACACCGGCTCCGGAGAGAACCGAGGGAGGGAGGGGACACCGTGACCGCTATCGAGCCACGGTCCGTCAGAGGGAGGCCTGTGGCTCCCTGCTGATGAAAGCCGTGGCAAGACCGCATAGATGAATGTGCATGTGTGACCGAGAGAAGAAAAAGATAAGATCAGTCGGCATTAAGCGGATGGTTTGCCCTGCGGTTTAGTAGGGCTTTGACACTATTAAACACAAATTATTTCTTATCTTTTGGAATTGTGGGTTGTGTAGTATAGTCCAGGGGTCGGCAACCCAAAAATGTTAAAAGAGCCATATTGGACCAAAAATGCTAAAAAAATAAAAGCCGCAAAAAAATGTAAGCCTTATTTAAGCGTTAAAAAATATTAAAAGCCTTATAAAAGTGTTGTAATGAAGGCAACACATGATGTAAGAGTCTATAGTAGCTATATTAGCCTACTATCAAAATGACTGTAAAAGTCTTGTTTATGTAAGTGTTATAATTAAGCCAACACATTATGTAAGTGTCTATATTAGCCTACTATCAAAATTACTTAAAAAGTCTTATATAAGTCTTATAATGAAGGCAGCACATGATGTAAGTGTCTATATTAGCTAAATTAGCCTACGATCAAAATGACTTCTAAAGTCGTATATAAGTGTTATTATAAAGGCAACACATGATGTAAGTGTCTATATTAGCTATATTAGCCTATTATTAAAATGAATTTAAAAGTCTTACATAAGTGTTATGATAAAGACAACACACAATGTAAGTGTCTATATAAGTTTTATTAGCCTACAATCAAAATTACTTTAAAACTCTTCTATAAGTGTTGTAATGAAGGCAACACATGATGTAAGTGTCCATGTTAACTATGTCAGCCTACTATCAAAATGACTTTAAATCAATCAATCAATCAATGTTTATTTATATAGCCCCAAATCACAAATGTCTCAAAGGACTGCACAAATCATTACGACTACAACATCCTCGGAAGAACCCACAAAAGTCGTATATACATGTTATAATGAAGGCAATGCATGATGTAAGTGTTGATATTACTTTATAAGCCTACAATCAACATGAGCTTAAAAGTCTTGCGTACGTGTTATAATGAAGACAACGCATGATGTAAGTGTCTATATTAGCTATATTAGCCTACTATCAAAATGACTTTAAAAGTCTTATATAAGGTTTATAATGAAGGAAACACATTACGTAAGTGTCTATATCAGCTATATTAGTCTACTATCAAAATCACTTTAAAAGTATTATATAAGTTTTATAATGAAGGCAACGCATGATGTAAGTGTCTATATAAGCTATATTAGCCTACTATCAAAATGACTTTAAAAGTCTTACGTACGTGTTATAATGAAGACAACACATATTATAAGTGTCCATATTAGCTATAATAGCCTACTATCAAAATTTGTTTAAAAGTCTTATATAAGTTTTATAATGAAGGCAACACATGATGTAAGTGTCTATATAAGCTATATTAGCCTACTATCAAAATTACTTTAAAAGTTTTGTTTATATAAATGTTATAATGAAGGCAACACATTATGTAAGTGTCTATATTAGCCTACCATCAAAATTACTTAAAACGTCTTATATAAGTGTTATAATGAAGGCAAAACATGATGTGTCTATATTAGCTTTATTAGTCTACGGTCAAAATTACTTCTAAAGTCTTATATGAGTGTTATAATGAAGACAACATATGATCTAAGTGTCTAAATTAGTAAATCAGTATTTTGTAGGTGTTATAATGAAGGCAACATGTGATGTAAGTGTCTATATTAGCCTAATATTAAAATGACTTTAACAGTCTTTTATAAATGTTATAATGAAGGCAACACATGGTGTAAGTGTTGATATTACTTTTACAAGCCTACTATCAAAATGACTTTAAAAGTCTTATGTAAGTCTTATAATGAAGACAACACATGATGTATGTGTCTATATTAGCTATATTAGCCTACTATCAAAAATAAATTAAAAGCCCTATTTAAGTGTTATAATAAAGACAACACACAATGTAAGTGTCTATATAAGCTGTATTAGCCTACTATCAAAATCACTTTAACAATCTTCTATAGGTGTTACAATGAAGGCAACACATGATGTAAGTGTCTATATTGGCTGTATCCGCATACTATCAAAATTACTTTAAAAGTCTTGTGTACGTGTTATAATGAAGACAACACATGATGTAAGTGTCCATATTAGCTATATTAGCCTACTATCAAAATGACTTTAAAAGCCGTATATAAGTTTTATAATGTAGGAAACACATGATGTAAGTGTCTATAAAAGCTATATTAGCCTACTATCAAAATGACTTTAAATGTCTTAAATAAGTGTTGTAATGAAGGCAACTCATAATGTATGTGTTTAAATTACTTTTATTAGCCTACTATCACTACTATCAAAATTACTTTAAAAGTCTTATGTAAGTGTTATAATGAAGGCAACACATGATGTAAGTGTCCTTTTTTCAGCCTACTATCAAAATGACTTTAAAAGTGTTGTATAAGTGTTATAATGAAGACAACTCATGATGTAAGTGTCTATATTAGCTTTATTGGCCTACTATCAATGGCTGATGCAAAACTTTGTTGACATACATTTTCTACTTACATTTTTATTCTACACATTTTTGCAACATTGGAAATCATTAGTACAATGGAGGCTTCTCGAGGGTGAGATCACTCTTGGAAATGACTGGCTCAGAATGGCAAAGGTATAGATGTGTGTGTCCAAGTTTAAGGAAACGGCAGGCTGTCTAATTCTATTGGGTTTATTACAATCTTTGCAAGCTGGGTACTGTTTGCTGTGGTCTGGAACGACATGGCACAAGAACAACTATCTGAAATGCAGCCAATATTACATACAGATAATGTGTCATGAGACATGCAAATATAAATTAAATACTAAGAGGACATAAATGAAGGAAATTAAATTAGCTCAAACTTACCCACAAACAAGGCATAATAATGCAATATTTACATACAGATAGCCTAAATTGCATCTTAGCATCGATAAGCTTGCAGTCATGGATTGACGAAATATGCCTGATTAGCACTCCAGCAAATCAATAAAGTCTGCAAAGCTTACTTTTGTGAAATCACGCACAGCATAAAACATTTGGTGGATGAAATTAAGCAAAAAAGGAGTGGCATAAAACACACCGTTCTGTGGCAGCATCGGAGAAAGTTGTACATGAAAAAGGATCGCTGAAAGCACCAGTGCAGCTTAAAAGAGCTTGACAATGCAAAAGACTGTGTAAAGAAATGGGAAAATGTCAAACCACAAGCTTTGAAGACAAAAAAGAAGAAGAGGGATTTTCCTTCGAAATAATGACTAACTTGAAATGTCATGGCTGCAAAACGTGCCAAAGTAGTTGGGAAAGGGCATGTTCACCACTGTGTTACATCACCTTTTCTTTTAACAACACTCAATAAACGTTTGGGAACTGAGGAAACTAATTATTGAAGCTTTGAAACTGGAATTCTTTCCCATTCTTGTTTTATGTAGAGCTTCAGTTGTTCAACTCCGGTGTCGTATATCACGCTTCAGAATGCACCACACATTTTCGATGGGAGACAGGTCTGGACTGCATGCGGGCTAGTAAAGTACCCACACTTTTTTTTTACGAAGCCACGCTGTTGTAACACATGCTGCATGTGGCTTGGCATTGTCTTGCTGAAATAAGCAGGGGCGTCCATGAAAAAGGCGGCGTATAGATGGCAGCATATGTTGTTCCAAAACCTGTATGGTTCAGCTTTAATGGCGCTGTCACGCCAAATTTCTTCTCCCTACACCTCCCCCCCCCCCCCCCCCCCCATTTACTTCTGGGGTCATGATTAATACAGACGTTTTGTTAACTCTATATTATAAAAGTATAACGCTATATTATAAAAATAGAACGCTATATTATAAAAATACAGACGTTTTGTTAACGCTATATTATATAAAAATGTAAAAAACAATTTACAAACACAAGCTATGGGATGACATAAGAGGAAACGTGACCCCGGAAGTAAATGCGTCATCCCATAGCTTGTGTTTGTAAATTGTTTTTTTTTTTTTTATAATAGAGCGTTAACAAAACGTCTGTATTAATCATGACCCCCGAAGTAAATGGCGTGACAGCGCTTTCACAGATGTGTAAATTACCCATGCCTTGGGCACTAATCAATCAATCAATGTTTACTTATATAGCCCTAAATCACTAGTGTCTCAAAGGGCTGCACAAACCACCACGACATCCTCGGTAGGCCCACATAAGGGCAAGGAAAACTCACACCCAGTGGGACATTGGTGACAATAATGACCCAGTGGGACATCGGTGACAATGATGACTATGAGAACCTTAGAGAGGAGGAAAGCAATGGATGTCGGGCGGATCTAACATGATTCTGTGAAAGTTCAATCCACAATGGATACAACACAGTCGCGAGAGTCCAGTCCAAAGAGGATCCAAGACACAGCAGCGAGAGTCCCGTTCACAGCGGAGCCAGCAGGAAACCATCCCAAGCGTAGGCGGACCAGCAGCGCAGAGATGTCCCCAGCCGATACACAGGCGAGCAGTACATGGCCACCGGATCGGACCGGACCCCCTCCACACGGGAGAGTGGGACATAGAAGAAAAAGAAAAGAAACGGCAGATCAACTGGTCTAAAAAGGGAGTCTATTTAAAGGCTAGAGTATACAAATGAGTTTTAAGGTGAGACTTAAATGCTTCTACTGAGGTGGCATCGCGAACTGTTACCGGGAGGGTATTCCAGAGTACTGGAGCCCGAACGGAAAATGCTCTATAGCCCGCAGACTTTTTTTGGGCTTTGGGAATCACTAATAAGCCGGAGTCCTTTGAACGCAGATTTCTTGCCGGGACATATGGTACAATACAATCGGCAAGATAAGATGGAGCTAGACCGTGTAGTATTTTATACGTAAGTAGTAAAACCTTAAAGTCACATCTTAAGTGCACAGGAAGCCAGTGCAGGTGAGCCAGTACAGGCGTAATGTGATCAAACTTTCTTGTTCTTGTCAAAAGTCTAGCAGCCGCATTTTGTACCAACTGTAATCTTTTAATGCTAAACATGGGGAGACCCGAAAATAATACGTTACAGTAGTCGAGGCGAGACGTAACAAACGCATGGATAATGATCTCAGCGTCTTTAGTGGACAGAATGGAGCGAATTTTAGCGATGTTACGGAGATGAAAGAAGGCCGTTTTAGTAACGCTTTTAATGTGTGCCTCAAAGGAGAGAGTTGGGTCGAAGATAATACCCAGATTCTTTACCGTGTCGCCTTGTTTAATTGTTTGGTTGTCAAATGTTAGAGTTGTATTATTAAATAGAGTTCGGTGTCTAGCAGGACCGATAATCAGCATTTCCGTTTTTTTGGCGTTGAGTTGCAAAAAGTTAGCGGACATCCATTGTTTAATTTCATTAAGACACGCCTCCAGCTGACTACAATCCGGCGTGTTGGTCAGCTTTAGGGGCATGTAGAGTTGGGTGTCATCAGCATAACAGTGAAAGCTAATACCGTATTTGCGTATGATGTCACCTAGCGGCAGCATGTAGATGCTGAAGAGTGCAGGGCCAAGGACCGAACCCTGGGGAACTCCACACGTTACCTTAACGTAGTCCGAGGTCACATTGTTATGGGAGACACACTGCATCCTATCAGTAAGATAAGAGTTAAACCAAGACAGGGCTGAGTCTGACATACCAATTCGTGTTTTGATACGTTCTAATAAAATATTATGATCGACGGTATCGAAAGCAGCGCTAAGATCGAGGAGCAGCAACATAGATGACGCATCAGAATCCATCGTTAGCAATAGATCATTAGTCATTTTTGCGAGGGCTGTCTCCGTGGAGTGATTTGCCCTGAAACCGGATTGAAAGGTTTCACATAGATTGTTAGACGCTAAGTGTTCATTTAACTGCTCCGCAACAATTTTTTCAAGGATTTTTGAAATAAAGGGAAGGTGAGACACCGGTCGGTAATTTACCATGAGGTCAGGATCGAGGTTAGGTCTTTTAAGAAGAGGATGAATAACCGCTTTTTTGAATGCTAGGGGAACAGTGCCCGAGGAGAGTGATAAGTTTATAATATTTAGCAATGATGGACCTAATAATACAAAGAGCTCCTTGATCAGTTTCCCAGGAAGAGGGTCAAGTAAACATGTTGTCTGTTTTATTCCATTTACACGTTGTAACAATTCCTCTAATGTTATTTCCTCAAAACGAGAGAAACTATTTTGGAGGGCAGTATCCGCCGTATATACAATCGTGTCAGTGTTAATAGAACCCCGTTGTAGCTGGGACGCATTGTCTTTAATCTCCTTTCTAATGACTTCAATTTCCTTACTAAAGAATTGCATAAAGTCATCAGCTGAGTGGGTTGAGCTACTGGAAGGAGTCCCTTGTTGGGTTAGCGATGCTACCGTAATAAACAAAAATTTAGGATCGTTTTTATTACGGTGGATGAGATTTGAGTAATATTTAGCTTTAGCTAAGGTAAGCATGCGTTTATAAGTTATTAAACCATCACTCCATGCTTGATGGTGCACCTCAAGTTTAGTCGTGCGCCATTTGCGTTCCAGCTTTCTACATAATAATTTCTGAGCTCTAGTTTCTTCTGTAAACCACGGGGTGCGCTTTTTTGGAGCCTTTTTTAACTTTAGCGGTGCTATGTTATCAATGGTTTCGCGCAGGGCGTCGTTAAAGTTGTTAGTGAGGTTATCAATAGAGCCCACATACTTTGGGAATGGTGCCATTACCGAGGGCAGTAGGTCAGCAAGAGTTGTCGTTGTGGCCCTAATAATGTTGCGGCTGCTATAGCAGTTATTATTATTATTAGTTTGACGAACATGCGTCTGAACCTCGAATTTTATAAGGTAATGATCGGACAATACTTTAGTATACGGGAGTATCGTAACTTTGGAAACGGTGATGCCCATGACAAGCACTAGGTCTATCGTATTACCGTTGCGATGCGTGGGTTCATTTATTATTTGTGTGAGACCACAGCTATCAATTACAGTCTGGAGCGCTACGCACGGTGGGTCCGATGGGGTATTCATATGGATATTAAAGTCCCCCATTATGATTATATTATCGGCGTGTGTCACTAGATCAGCAACGAACTCTGAGAATTCATTAATAAAGTCCGAATAGGGCCCTGGGGGGTTGTAGATAACAGCCAGGTGTAGAGGCAGCGGTGTGACAGACCTCATAGTAAGCACCTCAAACGATTTATATTTATTATTTATGTTAGGACTAAGGTTAAAGTTTTCGTTGTATATTAGTGCGACCCCCCCACCCCTTTTGAGCGGACGGGCAATATGCGCATGTGTAAAGTTAAGAGGACATGCCTCATTTAGCGCAAAAAAGTCGTTTGGTTTAAGCCAGGTTTCGCTGAGACCGATGACGTTAAGATTGTTGTCTCTGATAATATCATTAACTAACAACGTTTTAGGAGACAATGATCTTATGTTTAAAAAAACTATATTATAGGTAGTGGGCTGTTTTAGGGAGTTTTTGATCAAATTATCCGTAGTAGCAATATTAATAATGTTATGTTTATTATGCCCAGTGCATTTAGTATAGTTACGACCATATCTAGGAATTGATACGACAGGAATTTTCCGATTGTTTGATTGTTGCTTTGATAAACTGCACGCATCATAGTTAGCCACCTCAGTAACGGGGATTTTCCGATAGTTTGTTTGTTGCTTTGATAAACTGCACGCATCATAGTTAGCCACCTCAGTAACGGGGATTTTCCGATAGTTTGTTTGTTGCTTTGATAAACTGCACGCATCATAGTTAGCCACCTCAGTAAAACACATGTCCAACTCTGAAACACTCAAAGCAGAAAAAACTTGTTCTAATTTAATTGACTCCTTACCCAGACCAGTAGTCTCGCATTTTCCATCTAAATCCGTCTTCGGGATGGAGGAAAGTGGTGTTCTGTGGGGATTAGCCTTCTGCTTTGTTTTTAGCCCCGCTCGGCATCCGCGTTTCCGATCACACCGCTGGCGTCTGCTCCGTATACGGCCCCCGCTGCTACTAGACTCCCCTGCTTCACAGGCCGCTGGATGTAGCCGCCGACGTATTCCCATGCTAGTTAGCAAGTCTAGCACGCAAGTGTCTATCAGTCCAAAACGGCCCGATATGTCCACATCCAGAAGTGTCTGGCGGTCGTACGTGATCACGGACTGACCACGATGTGAGCCAGCCATAAAGTTTGTGGAATTGTCCGGTATTTCTGCCAAATGTTCCATCTTTAGCAGGAGCTCCTCGAGAGCGCAGCCCGTCCGGGCGCCGCCATCTTGGATATATATAATATATATATATAATATAATATATATTATTGCACCACCATACCATCAGAGAGGCTGGCTTTTGAACTTTGCATTGATAAAAGTCTGGATGGTTTGCTTCCCCTTTGGTCCGGATGACACAATGTCGAACATTTCCGAAAACAATTTGAAATGTGGACTCGTCAGACCACAGGACACTTTTCCACTTTGCATCAGTCCATATTAGATGATCTCGGTCCCCAGAAAATCCGCCGGCATTTCTGGATGTTGTTGATAAATGACTTTCGCATTCTATAGTAGAGCTTTAACTTGCACTCACAGATGTAGCGATCAACTGTTTTTAGTGACTGTGGTTTCCTGAAGTGTTCCTGAGCCCATGTGGTGATATCCTTTAGAGATTGATGTCGGTTTTTGATACAGTGCCGTCTGAGGGATGGAAGGTCACGGTCATTCAATGTTGATTTCCGGCCATGCCGCTTACGTGGAGTGATTTCTCCGGATTCTCTAAACTTTTTGATGATATTATGGACCGTAGATGTTGAAATCCCTACATTTCTTGCAATTGCACTTTGAGAAACGTTGTTCTTAAACCGTTTGACTATTTGCTCACGCAGTTTTGGACAAAGGGGTGTACCTCGCCCCATCCTTTCTTGTGAAAGACTGAGCATTTTTTTGGGAAGCTGTTTTTATACCCAATCATGACACCCACCTGTTCCCAGTTAGCCTGCACACCTGTGGGATGATTCAAATAAGTGTTTGATGAGCATTCCTCAACTTTCTAGTATTTATTGCCATCAATTTGTAAAGTTAATGTTTATTTGCAGTTTGATATGTTGTCTTTGTAGCATATTCAACTAAATATGGGTTGAAAATGATTAGAGAATAATTGTATTCTGTTTATATTTACATCCAACACAATTCCCCAACAATTCCCCAACTCATATGGAATATGTTTAACAGGACTTTTGTAATGTCCCATCTGCGCTTTGTCCCGAAACCTGTGCGATGTGTTTTGGGGATCTTCATTCCCTCTAACTGGATTAGAGTTGTGTCTGACACAACGCGGCCCTGGCAGCCCTCCAGCTCAATCACATTGATTTTCCATAACAATATGAAAAACAGGATTAATGAATTGCATCTTCAGAGTCACTTCGGCATTCCTAATGAAGGTGGATGGATTTTTCACCTGAGCGTGCCGGCTGTGTTTGAATGGTTGCCGACTGTGCCAGGGTGCTTCCATGGTGAAGTCGCGTGGTGATAGGGAAAAAAAAAAAAAAAAAAAACCTTCCGCAGACTCATAAATCTTGCTTGGGTCTGTCAGATAATTTTCGTAAAAAAAACAAAAAAACATATGATTCAAAGTGTGACATTTATCATCATCAAGCCCAGAGCTTCCCGTCCTCCCTTTTTCCCGATATTTTCTGATTCGAACATGTTTGTTGTTGATGAAATCGATCCAGATGACATAAAACCTCACGCAGGAATTAAACCGAGTAAATCATCTGACACAACCTGTTTACTTATGAATGACAATGAATAATAGTTGTTTGATCATGCAAATATAGATATGGAAAATAGATTGATTTACTATGTCTATTATATCTGCTTATTAGCTGAGATAGGCGCCAGCGCCCCCCACGACCCCAAAAGGGAATAAGCGGTAGAAAATGGATGGATGGATGACACTTTTTTTCAGAAAAAATGTCAACGCAAACATCCATCCATCCATTTTCTACCGCTTATTCCTTTTTGGGGTCGCGGGGGGCGCTGGCGCCTATCTCAGCTACAATCGGGCGGAAGGCGGGGTACACCCTGGACAAGTCGCCACCTCATCGCAGGGCTAACACAGATAGACAGACAACATTCACACTCACATTCACACACTCGGGGCAATTTAGTGTTGCCAATCAACCATTTTCTGGTGATTTTTTTTCGCCGACTTTTATGGAAAAAAATGTTTTATTATGATACAAGGGTATCAATAAGTATAAATAATGTCTAACAATTTGCCTCAGAATCTAGTTCAATTGATCGCTATTTGCTCGAATTTGGAGATATCAATCTGTTTTTTTTTTTTTTTACATTACTGCATTTTATCATATATGGCAGACGGCATGGGTTCGATTCCCGACACTACGAGTTGAGTATATACCAAAACGGATACATGGATGATACAGCAGAGGATTGGGAGAATGTCATGTGTTCGGATGAAACCAAAATAAAACTTTTTGGTATAAACTCAACTCGTCGTGTTTGGAGGAAGAAGAATACTGAGTTGCATCCCAAGAACACCATACCTACTGTGAAGAATGGGGGTGTAAACATCATGCTTTGGGGCTGTTTTTCTGCTAAGGGGACAGGACGATTGATCCGTGTTAAGGAAATAATGAATGGTGCCATGTATCGTGAGATTTTGAGCCAAAACCTCCTTCCATCAGTGAGAGCTTTGAATGGTTGACCAAATACTTATTTTCCACCATAATTTACAAATACATTCTTTAAAATTCCTACAATGTGAATTCCTGGATTTTTTTTAACATTCTGTCTCTCACAGTTGAAGTGTACCTATGATGAAAATTACAGACCTTTGTCATCATTTTAAGTGGGAAAACTTGCACAATCGGTGGCTGACTAAATACTTTTACACAACGTGCCAACTTCACTGGTTTTGGAGTTTGTAAAATATCAGTGAAGTTTCACTTAATCCGATTATAGCAGAAGCCTTTTTTGGGAATAATCGAGCTTTAATATGCACAAAACAAGTGAAATCGCGCAGATCAGGCCCTATGTGCCGCAATGTAAGCACACGTCTTCCCTTCTTCATTCCCAAGGCGTCGGTTTCAAGACATTTAACAGAACTCCTTATCACCGAGGGCTTCATGCATTTTTCTTTGTGATGAATAGATTAATGAAATGGAAACGAGAGAAAAAAAAACTTGCTGTGACACAAGTCCCCTAATAGACCCGACAAGCAGTGGGAACTATTTCGTGTGTCGGTATAAAAAGTATTTACCATGTCAGGTTTAACAGAAAAAAAAAAATGCAAAGAGCCAAAGGCAGACCAGTTTTTCATCTCATTTCCTCATGAAATGGAGACTTATTTTGGAATATATTTTTCAGTGCACCATGTGCACATGTGGCCTGTTTTCCACAAAAGCCTCCACCCGAGGCTCATCTGTTGATGTTGTCACATATGAACGTCCCCCTGGGATCAGTACCGCCCCCCCTACCGTCACCGCCCCCTGATAACAATTAATTCAGTGAATCAGAACTACCGCCTGACACCCGTTCCCATTTCAGACCACCGGGTGTGTGAACATTGACTCTGGAATAACCGTTTGTTGAACGCTTGCGTCAGCCATCTTGATAAGCAAGCCTTTGAATTATTTTTCTGCTTGGCTGTACCTGTGAAATAGCTTCGGGCTAATGTAAACCTTTTTTTCTGATACCGTGGGCTGAATCGGTGGCTACGCGAGCGGCCCAGGGGCCGTGTGGTTGGACGGGAAAAAAATTGCTTCTCAAGTTGCATTTTAATCAACAGCCTGCACATGTCCTGCGCCTCTTGTTTTTTTTTTTTATTGTGTAAGTTTTTAAATAGGCGCCGGTGAAGCGAGGAGCCACAAAGGAGAAAACATCCCTCCACGTGTTCTGACTTATTTATGATTTTTTTTTTTTCTGCTTTTGTTGCAGCGGAATTACTCTCAGCCACTCTTGAGCTCTATAGGCACTTGAATTGAGGGCGGATAGGCGAATAACAGAGTCAAAAATGCAATGCATCACTCATAATCATGCTGGTGCATGAACCATACTCAGCCAACTGCCGTCATTAATTTTCCATGCTTAACACCAATTAAAACGTTTTTGTTCTTTTTCTCATTAAAACCTGTAATTGTCAAAAGCAGCCAGGTGTATTGTAGCACTATGTTGTCAATAATATTGGAATAATAAAATGTCTTTGTGGAGGTCTTGCACCAAGGACTATATATATATATATATATATATATATATATATATATATATATATAAATATATAAATATATATATATATATATATATATATATATATATATATATATATATATATATTTATATATATATATATGTAGGTGTGTAATAAGCCGGGGATCTTTGAACGCAGATTTCCTTTTTTTTTCTTTACCAAAATGTGGGCCGCATTTACTGTAATTTTTGGAACAAGCCAACAGACCATCAGGCCAGAATTTGGTCACGTTTACTCTGTGATAATTTTGACAGTCTTTGGCAATTATTTTGACTTGGGGGCCAAATTTAGAAACAAAAAATGTGTCTGGGGGCCGGTAAATCTATTTTTAGGAACACTAATACAAAATTCACAATACTGTTTGATTGAATGCTAAAAACTTTATGACAGACCGCCTTAAAAAACGGAATGTAATTTTGTTATTATTTTTTTTTCTGAATTAGACACCCAGAATGTACATGAAGACAAATAATGTCGGATTTACAATAATATCTATGAATGATAAAACACTGAATATTGACAACATGTGAACATCACAACCCCTCTCAAACGACATATTTTACAATCAAGCAAAACACAACAAAAATGCAACAAAAACAGCGAAAAATGAATGCGAAGGGCAGAAAAAAAACATTTACAACCTGATACATCCGATATATCACTAAGCTTTAGAGTTTTATTATATTTTTTGTAAAAGTCTCCTTCCAGGTCTGTCCCTGACACCAGCATTTTCAGGCTGGCTCTGGAAACACTCTGTGGAAACGCTCCCCCCCCCCACACTGCCTGGTACCTCGTTTGAGCTGATGTGACTTAGATTACCATAGTAACTAATTAGATTACCATAGTAACTAGTATATCTTGCAAAAGTGCAGATTCCAACCACTGAAATTTTTTGTATTGTTCAAGACTTACGGTCTTTTGAAAACATCACGGCACATCATAAGTAAGAAATTTAGCCTGCTTTATATTAGAAATGGCAACAGTGGAGGATGAATGTCCCATAACAAAAAGATAGAGACAAAGAAGAAGCTTATCGAGTACAGAGCAATTTTTCAGGACTTATGCAGATCCCAAATGCAGATCAGCAGGTACCATAAAGTCAGGAAAAGTTGATTTTTCCATGATATTGCGAAACAAAACGCCATATAATATGTCTTACCTTATACACACACCATAATAATACTCGTATGATGAAGCACAGTACAATCCATCAAGCGTTGCAGCTTCATAGCTTACCAAAGTCGTAGTAAAAACATTTTAATGGATTTTTGAGCGCTGTGTGTAATGTTCTATATTTTAAATGGATCATATAAAATGTTGGTGTTGTTTACCTGAATCATATTGCAGTCCACCCGCATCTCTTATGTTTGACTGCCATCTACTGGTCAGACTTATCATTTCACCATGCACCAAATAAAGTAGCTTTGAGGTCGGTAAGAAAAAATATAATTATATTCCGTACATTAGGCACACCGGGTCGAGTTTTGAGAAAAAAAATAAAATAAAAAAGTGTGCCTTATAGTTCGAAAAATATGTTACTCATAATTATTTTATTGACTATTTTTTTTTTATTTGAGTCAAGTTATTCTAAAGTAACACCATTTTTGGGCACTCTACCCCAACTCTGGTTGTCACTTTTAGAAAAATTATTGATTGATTGAGACTTTTAATAGTAGATTTCACAGAACATCCATCCATCCAATTTCTACCGCTTGTCCGGTCAGGGTCACGGGAAATGCTGGAGCCTATCTCAGCTGCAGTTGGGCGGAAGGCAGGGTTCACCCTGGACAAGTCGCTACCTCATCACAAGGCTCATTAATATTATTGTTTCGTTATTATGTAAATGTACTTTATATATAATAACGAAACAATAATATTAATGAGCCCTGTGATGATGAAGGCAGGGTTCACCCTGGACAAGTCGCCACCTCATCACAGGGCTCATTAATATTATTGTTTCGTTATTATATATAAAGTATATATATATAATAACGAAACAATAATATATAAAGTATATATATAATAACGAGACAATAATATTAATGAGCCCTGTGATGAGGTGGCAACTTGTCCAGTGTGAACCCTACCTTCCGCCCGACTGCAGCTAAGATAGGCGCCAGCGCCCCCCGCGATCCCAAGAGGGAATAAGATGGATATATAATAAATCATATAGCTAAATACAACTCCCTTGTTGTCTGTGCCGTCAACTCCTCCTTTACGTAACAGCAATAATCTTAATGAAAGTGGTTTTAAGACATTGTTTTAAAGATGTGTTATGTCGCATATTTCTCGCGTACAATTGACCACTAAATGGTAAGACCCGAATAAGTTTTTCAACTTGCTTAAGGCGGGGTCCACGTTAATCAATTCATGGTACAAATATGTGGTCACTGTAGGCCATTTTTTCCCCAATTTTGGAGTGTTCCGCCCCGTTTTCCTAGACTTTGAAGGATTATGACGATACGAGGTAGGATAACCCAGATACGAGGCACAAATGAAATTCACCTCACACAATATGCCTGTACGGTCTTGTCCGGGGCCGAATAAGATGACACGCGCTATGTGAGAATGTTACATTTCTCACACGAGGTACATGAATCCTCGCACCTTTATCACACACGTATCCCGCCCTTGTGACATTTTCCCAATATTTTTCACGCACACATTTTAAGGGCTTCCAAAAAAGACAGAGTGTAGAGCCCTAAATCCAATTTCAACCTGAAAGTGTATAGGCGGAAGAAAAGCTTTTTAAACAGAACGCAGGCGACACAGACTCGGGTGGCCTGCCGGAGTGTGTCTGTAATTTAAATCCTAACAAGCATGACATCGCTCGCAAACAAGCAACAAAATAAAAACGGAGGCGACCTACATGGAAGCGCCAATCCTGAGTGGGCCAAAGTGGCTTCAATCAGCGTGGAACGTTGCTCAAAGGCAAACTGGCTGTTGAATCACAGGCAGACAAATTGACTTTCCACACTTGCATATGTTGTCCTTTCACACAACCCAGGCTTCCCCGTGCCAGCTTGGAAATGTCTAACATCCGGGGTTATGGAGGAATAGGGAAGTGCATCCATCTTCTCCCCGCCAGGGCCGAGCGGTGATGGATGGCGTAGCCCGTTGAATTGCTGTTGCCAGGTAACAGAACGCCATTGATAAACAGATTGCAGGGCTCCTCAACGCGAGGTGCTCCTTTTTGTTTTTTACCAGCCACGCATAATAAATACTCATAAACCTAATGACGCCAGATTACGGCGGCAATCTCTGCCTCATTAGGCTGATTAGCAGCAACCGTGTGGACGCTGGATGTTTAAAAATACACTCCTGGTGCGCTCTGTCTCTGCATGTTGGGAGTTCATTGGCAGGATTTACCGCCGCTCCAAAGGTTGGATGCTTTAACACAGGGGTGCCCACACTTTTTCAGCAGGCGAGCTACTTTTCAAATGACCAAGTCGAGGTGATCTACCTCATCTTCACACACACACGCACACACACACACACACACACACAGTTTTTTGTTCAGGACTTGTGGGGACCACCTTTTCTACAGGTTGTGGAGATATAAAAAAATATATATATAGGTAAAATAGCCACTGCCCAGTTAGCTCACACGTCTTTAAAAACTCTGGATTGATGAAGTAATGTGCTGATCTTTCATACTGAGGACCCTGGGGGAAAAGAGTTAATATGGTTCATGGGGAACAAATTTAAATAATCTTGCATAAATCACAGACATTTCTACGTGACTACTGAGGACCATTTTTTTTTTTAAAACTTCAAATGAAATGATATTAAATGAAATAGAAATGATTTAAATTAAATTAAATTAAATTACGCCCGATTGTAGCTGAGATAGGCGCCAGCGCCCCCCGCGACCCCGGAAGGGAATAAGCGGTAGAAAATGGATGGATGGATAAATTAAATTACAAATTTCCCCTTACGAGACCTGTTTTTTAGTCCCCATACCGTCAGAAGTCCCCTAAAGGTGACTGTGTAAACAGAGCGATATCCCCATTAAGTAAGCATTGCCAGAACACACACACACACACACACACACAGGTTATCATTTGGAATGGGCACCACGTTTCTGAGCAGGACTTGAAGTAATGTGCTGATTATTTTTACTGGGGACCCTGGGGAAAAAGAGTTAACATGGTTCATGGGGACCAAATTTAAATAATTTAGCATAATTCACACAAATTTGTACGTGACTACTGAGGACCAATTAAAAAAAATACCTTCAAATGATATGAAATAAAATGAAATGAAAGGAAATTAAAGATTTCTCTTTAGGAGACTTGTTTTTTGGTCCCCATACCATCAGAAGCCCCTTAAAGATGACTGTGTAAACAGAGCGATATCCCCATTAAGTAAGCATTGCCAGAACACAAACACACACACACACACACACACACACACACACACACAGGTTATCACTTGGAATGGGCACCAAGTTTCTGAGCAGGACTTGAAGTAATGTGCTGATTATTTTTATTAAGGACCCTGGGGAAAAAGAGTTAATATGGATCTTGGGGACCAAATTTAAACAATTTTGCATAATTCACACAAATTTGTATGTGACTACTGAGGACGATTTCACAAAAAAAACTTCAAATGATATGAAATAAAATGAAATGAAATGAAATGAAAGATTTCCCTTTAGGAGACCTGTTTTTTGGTCCCCATACCATCAGAAGCCCCCTAAAGATGACTGTGTAAACAGAGCAATATACCCATTAAGTAAGCATTGCCAGAACACACACACACACACACGCACAAACACACACACACACACTGGTTATCATTTTGAATGAGGACCAAGTTGTTGATCAGGATTTGGGAAAAAACAGTTAATATGGTTCATGGGGACCAAATTTAAATAATCTTGCATAATTCAAAGACATTTCTATGTGACTACTGAGGACCATTTAAACAAAAGTTCTAATTAAATTAAATTAAACTAAAATAAAGGTTTCCCTTTAGAAGACCTGTTTTTTGGTCCCCATACCGTCAGAAGTCCCCTAAAGGTGACTGTGTAAACAGAGCGATATCTTCATTAAGTAAGCATTAAGTAAACACACACACACACACACACACACACACACACACACACACACACACACACACACACATACACACACACACACAGGTTATCATTTGGAATGGGCACAAAGTTTTTGATCAGGACTTGTGGGGACCACCCTTTCTACAGGTTGGGGAGGGATAAAAAAATGAGGTAAAATGGCCACTGCCCAGTTAGTTCATACACGTCTTTATATCTGTGGATTGATGAAGTAATGTGCCGATCATTCTTACTGGGGACCCTGGGGAAAAATAGTTAATATGGTTCATTGGGACTAAATTTAAATCATTTTGCATAATTTACAGACATTTCTACGTGACTACTGAGGAGCATTTATAAGAAAAAAAAGTTCAAATTCAATTAATTTAAATTAAATTAAACGTTTCCCTTTAGGGGACCTGTTTTTTGGTGCCCATACATTCAGAAGTCCTCTAAAGGTGACTGTGTAAACAGAACGATGTCCCCATTTTTAAGAATTGCCAGAACACACACACACACACATATATATATATATATATATATATATATATATATATATATATATATATATATATATATATATATATATATATTTATATATATATATATATATATATACATATATATAAATATATATACACAGTTACGATCAAAAAGTTGTAAAAAAATTAATGTCATGGCTGTAAATGGGGATAGGTTGATTGGCAACACTAAAAATTGGCCCTAGTGTGTGAATGTGAGTGTGAATGTTGTCTGTCTATCTGTGTTGGCCCTGCGATGAGGTGGCGACTTGTCCAGGGTGTACCCCGCCTTCCGCCCGATTGTAGCTGAGATAGGCGCCAGCGCCCCCCGCGACCCCAAAAGGGAATAAGCGGTAGAAAAGGGATGGATGGATGGGCTGTAAATGTGACTAAATCTGCTGGTTCAAAAGCAATGTTAATAGTTGGTTACATGTCCCTTGGCAAGTGTCACTGCAATAATGCATCTTCTGGTTGAATTTTTGACCCCTCTTCTTGACAAAATTTGTGCATTTCAGCTACATTTGTTGGTTTTGAGACATGGTCTTGTTTCTTCAGCATTGTCCACACGTTTAAGTTAAGAATTCGGGAGAGCCATTCCAAAACCTTAATTATAGCCTGATTTAACCATCCCTTTACCACTTTTGACGTGTGTTTGGTGTCATTGTCCTGTTGGAACACACAACTGTGCCCAAGACCCAACCTCCGCGCTGATGATTGTAGGTTGGGCTGAAGAATTCATGTCCCATTTACTCTTTGTAAAGCACCAGTTCCATTGGTAGCAAAACAGGCCCAAATAATTATACTACCACCACCATGCTTGACCGTAGGGATGGTGTTCCTGGGATTAAAGCCCTCAGCTTTTCTCCTCCAAACATATTGCTGAATATGGTGGCCAAACAGCTCAATTTTTGTTTCATCTGACCACAGAACTTTCCTTCAGAAGATCCTATCTTTGTCCATGTGATTATTTTTTGCAAATAATCATTAACTTAGAGAATTTAATATCAGCAACACATTGCATTTTTACCACTATGTTACATGGACTTTCCTTTAAACAACACTCAGTAAACATTTGGGAACTCAGGACACCAATTTTTTCAAGCTTTTCAGGTGGAATTCTTTCCCATTCTTGTGTGACGTACAGCTTAAGTTGTTCAACTGTCCGGGGTCTCCGTTGTGGTATTTTAGGCTTCATATTGCGCCGCACATTTTCAATGGGAGACCTGTGTGGACTACAAGCAGGCCAGTCTAGTACCTGCACTCTTTTACTATGAAGCCACGCTGTTGTAACACATGGCTTAGTATTGTCTTGCAGAAATAGGTAGAGGCATCCATGATAACGTTGCTTGGATGGCAACATATGTTGCTCCAAAACTTGTATGTATCTTTCAGCAATAATGGTGTCTTCACAGATGTGTAAGTTACCCATGCCTAAGGCACTAATACACCCCCATACCATCACAGATGCTGGCTTTTGAACTTTGCGCCGATTACAATCCCGATGGTTCGTTTCCTCTTTGGTCCGGAGGACACGACGTCCACAGTTTCGAAAGAAAATTTTAAATGTAGACTTGTTAGACCACAGAACACTTTTCCACTTTGCATCAGTCAATCTTAGATGAGCTCGGGCCCAGCGAAGCCGGCGGAGTTTCTGGGTGTTGTTGATAAATGGCTTACGCTCTGCATAGTACATAGTAACTTGCGCTTACAGATGTAGCGAAAAACTGTAGTTACTGGCAGTGGTTTTCTGGATTATTCCTGGGCCCATGTGGTGATATCCTTTACACAGGTTTTTGATGCAGTACCGCCTGAGGGATCGAAAGTCACAGGCATTCAATGTTGGTGTGGAGGGAGGGTGTGATCAGCACGCCAGCAGGAGCAAAGATCATCGCCTCTGTCCATTTTGCTAAAGACAGAGCGCCTTTAGACCGGGGGCGTGGCAGTGCTGACAGCAAGACACAGCTGGCAGGGGATTAGATTTCCTAGGTGGGACGAGTCGTCTAATCATCTGTTGTCTTTAACAGAGAGATAGAGAGAGGATACGGACATGACTGAAAAGTGACATTCTGGGGGAGAGGAACTTTGTTAAAACAATTTGAGTATTAAAACATTTGTTAAAAACTGGACAATTGGCTTTTGTGCCATGTATTGAGTGGAACTGATAGGAAGCGACTTCCACAGTTGTTTTTTAGGCTTGCTGCCTACCTGCAGTGATTTCTCCAGATTTTCCGAACCTTTTGATGTTATCTCTGTGTTCTGTGTTATATGTGTCTTAGGTTGCACCAAGAAAAATTCATACTTTGTGAACCCGTTCTCAAACAATGTCAATCAAAGCTATTCTGGTTCTCATTCTGATTCTGATTCTAATCACAGACTGTAGATGGTGAAATCCCAAAATTCCTTGCCTTTGCTGGTTGAGAATTGTTGTTCTTGAACCGTCGGACAATTTGCTCACGCATTTGTTCACAAAATGGTGAAACTCGCCCCGTCCTTGTTTGTGAACGACTGAGGATTTTATGGAAGCTGCTTTAAAACCCAATCATGACCACCCACCTGTTCCCAATTCGCCTGTTCACCTGTGGGATGTTCCACATAAGTGTTTGATGAGCATTCCTCAACTCACTAAGCCAGTTTTTTTTTAAGCATGCTGCAGGCATCACATTCCAAATGAGATAATATTTGCCAAAAATAACAACGTTTTCCAGTTTGAACGTTAAGTATCTTGTCTTTGAAGTCTATTCGATTGAATATGGGTCGAAAAGGATTTGCGAATCATTGAATTCTGTTTTTATTTACCATTTACTACAACTTCACTGGTTTTGGGTTTTGTATTTTCATTGGCAAATATTCTTGCCCGAACTTATTTGTGGTTAAAGCTAGTTCGAACCTTCAAAGGACAGTGAAGCCAAGGTCTGAATCTAATTTGCGGTCCTCGGTGGTGACGAACATCCTTCAATGTCAACGTGAGCGTTGGTGTGCCCGCGGACAAATCGACAGAGCGGCGGAGTCAGTGACCCCAATAATTTTGTGGACGTTTTGAGACGCCGAGGAAAGTGCCCATTTTTAACAAATGGCAACTCGGGGCCCCTCCTGTTTATTACCCGTGTGTGACCTGTGCGGGGCCCTGCTGAGCGGGGCGGGGGGGATGATGGGGCGTTTCAGCAAACAGGGGTCAAAGCAATGACACGGCGTGTCTCTCACATTGAACACAACACCGAAAAACGGCAAAGGGAGAAAAATAAAATGTTGTCCCAACCCCTTGAAACAATACCTTCAGGGTCTGCGAGTTGGATTGGAATTATAGCAAAACCACAAACTGTTTTGTGGCAAGTGGCATTAAGAAAAATAAATGCTCCAATGCATTCACAAATGTGGTTTTACACACCAAAATGCATCTCTTTATTCTACCTTCCACATTTTTCACCCGATCCCTTGAAAAATTCCAAAAAATTCCCAGATTTCCCAGAATTCCAGGTTTTCCGGGACATTTTTCCCATTCAAAATGAATTGGCCATTTTTCAAACTTCAACCATTTCCACATTTTTCTCCAATTAAAACTATTCCACCTTCAACATATTCCACTCATCCTGGACATTAAAAGTATAATTTTTTTAATTTACAAAAATGTCTAAAATTCCAAGATTTTCCAGAATTCCAGGTTTTCCGGGACATTTTTTCCCATTCAAAATGAATTGGCCATTTTTCAAACTTCGACCATTCCCACATGTTGCTCCAATTAAAACTATTCCACCTTCAACATATTCCACTCATCCTGGACATTAAAAGTCTTATTTTTTTTAAGTTACAAAAAATTTCTAAAATTCCCAGATTTCCCAGAATTCCAGGTTTTCCGGGACATTTTTCCCATTCAAAATGAATCCGCCCATTTTTCAAACTTCCATCATTTCCACATTTCCGATTAAAACTATTTTACCTTCAAAATATTCCACTCATCCTGGAAAATATACAGTAATTTTTTAAAGTTAAAGAAAATTCGAAGAATTCCCAGGTTTTTTCAAACCATTTTTTCGAACTTTTTTTCTGGCGTCTACCCCTTCCACATTTTTCAACACACTTCAGCTGTTCCACCGTTCAAACATTCCTTTTAGTCAGGACAACAAACAACATTATTTTAAAAAACAGGATTTTTTTCCCCAAATTCCAGGAATTCTTTAATACCATTTCTCAATTAAAAATTATACTACATCAACATTTATCCAAAAATTTGAAAAATTAGAAGACCAATCACTCATTCAAACCATTCTAGTTTTTTTTTTTTTTTTTTTTTTACCAATTTTTAAAAAAATTCCCGCTTTCCTAAAATTTCCATTGAAATCAATGGGACATTCTTTAAAGTTCTACAATTCCCACACTTTCATCTGATTCAAACCCGTTCAACTTCAAACTGTTTGGCCTTTTCGGGAATTGCGGGCTTTCTCTTGATAAATTCCAAAAATTCCCAGATTTCCCAGAATTCCGGGTTTTCGGGAACATTTTTCCCATTCAAAATGAATCAGCTATTTTTCAAACTTCCAACATTTCCCCATTTTTTATCTGATTAAAACCATTCTACCTTCAAAATATTCCCTTAATCCTGGAAATTAAAACTGTTGTTTTCTTAAGTTAAAAACAATTCCAGGAATTTCCGTTTTTTCACACCATTTTTTGACCTTTTTTTTCTGGCGACTACTCCTTCCACATTTTTCAACCCATTTAAGCTGTTTCACCGTCCAAACATTTCTCTTAATCAGGACAAAAAACAACATTGTTTTTAGAACTGAAAAATCCCTAGTTTTTTTTCGAAATTTCAGGAATTCCTTAATACCATTCCTCAATTAAAAATATTACTACTTCAGCATTTCTCCACCGATTCGAAAAACGAACAATTCATTCAGACCATTTAAGTTTTTATTTTTTTTAAATAAATAAATGATAAATGGGTTGTACTTGTATAGCGCTTTTCTACCTTCATGGTACTCAAAGCGCTTTGACACTACTTCCACATTTACCCATTCACACACACATTCACACACTGATGGAGGGAGCTGCCATGCAAGGCGCCAACCAGCACCCATCAGGAGCAAGGGTGAAGTGTCTTGCTCAGGACACAACGGACGTGACGAGGTTGGTACTAGGTGGGAATTGAACCAGGGACGCTTGGGTTGCGCACGGCCACTCTCCCCACTGCGCCACGCCGTCCCTTTTTACCAATTAAAAAAAAAAAATCCCGCTTTTCCGAAATTTTTGTTGAAATCAATGTGACATTCTTCAAAGTTCCACAATTCCCACATTTTTCATTTGATTCAAACCGTTTCAACTTCAAACCGTTTCAACTTCAAACTGTTGAGCCTATTAGTGAATCGTAGGCTTTCTCTTGAAAAGTTCCAAAAATTCCCATATTTCCCAGAATTCTAGGTTGTCAGGAACATTTCCCTATTCAAAATAAATTGGCCATTTTTTTCAAACATCCACCGTTTCCAAATTTTTTCTCTGATTCAAACCAACCCACTTTCAACATATTTCACTCATCCTGTAGATTCAAATTATCATTTTTTCCAAGTTCCCAAAAATTCCAGGAATTGCCTTTTTTTCAAACCATTTTTTGACCCTTTTTTTCTGGCGACTACTCTTTCCACATTTTTCAACCCGTTTCAGCCGTTCCACCCTCCAAAATTGCCTCTTAATCAGGAAAACAAACAAGGTGGTTTTTCGAAAAAATTCCCGGTTTTCCTGAAATTCCAGGAAATCCTTAATACCATTTCTCAATTAAAAATATTACTACATCAACATTTATCCACCGATTTGAAAAATTAAAAGACCAACCATTCATTCAGACCATTAAAGTTTTTTTTTTCGACCAATTTAAAAAAAATCCCACTTTTCCCGAAATTTCCATTGAAATCCATGGGAAATTCTTCAAAGTTCCACAATTCTCACATTTTTCATCTGATTCAAACTGTTCCAACTTCAAACTGTTGAGCCTGTTCGGGAATTGGAGACGAGTTCCAAAAATTCCTAGATACTCCTCAGAATTCCAGATTTTCCGGGACATTTTTCCCATTCAAATTAAATCGTCCATTTTTCAAACTTCCACCATTTCCACATTTTTCCTCCGATCAAAGCCATTCCACCTTTAACATATTCCACTCATCCTGGAAATTAAAATGATTATTTGTTCAAGTTAAAAAAATTCCCAGAATTCTCATTTTTTTTAAACAATTTTTTGACCGTTTTTTTGGCGACTATTCCTTATACATTTTTCAACCCACTCGAGCTGTTCCACCGTCTAAACATTACCTCAATCAGGATAAAAAACAAAGTTGTTTTTTGAACTAGAAAAATCCCTGGTTTTCCCGAAATTCCAGGAATTCCTTAATACCATTTTGTAAAAAACAACGTAAAAATATATCGTCATTTTTATCAATGTAAAGTATTATGTAAAGTATTTTTATTTAGACAAAAACATGTTTGGAAAGTATGATAATATACTGTGATATATGTTTCAATAATGGATACTATTAAAGTTTAAAAAGTAAGTAATTTCAAGCAGTACATATCTATTTTTTTCTCAAAACGAAAAAAATCCATTACTTTTAGTGAGAAAATCCTGCCCTCCAAAATAGTTTCTCTCGTTTTGAGGAAATAACATTAGAGGAATTGTTACAACGTGTAAATGGAATAAAACAGACAACATGCTTACTTGACCCTCTTCCTGGGAAACTGATCAAGGAGCTCTTTGTATTATTAGGTCCATCAGTGCTAAATATTATAAACTTATCACTCTCCTCGGGCACTGTTCCCCTAGCATTCAAAAAAGCGGTTATTCATCCTCTTCTTAAAAGACCTAACCTCGATCCTGACCTCATGGTAAACTACCGACCGGTGTCTCACCTTCCCTTTATTTCAAAAATCCTTGAAAAAATTGTTGCGGAGCAGTTAAATGAACACTTAGCGTCTAACAATCTATGTGAAACCTTTCAATCCGGTTTCAGAGCAAATCACTCCACGGAGACAGCCCTCGCAAAAATGACTAATGATCTATTGCTAACGATGGATTCTGATGCGTCATCTATGTTGCTGCTCCTCGATCTTAGCGCTGCTTTCGATACCGTCGATCATAATATTTTATTAGAACGTATCAAAACACGAATTGGTATGTCAGACTTAGCCCTGTCTTGGTTTAACTCTTATCTTACTGATAGGATGCAGTGTGTCTCCCATAACAATGTGACCTCGGACTACGTTAAGGTAACGTGTGGAGTTCCCCAGGGTTCGGTCCTTGGCCCTGCACTCTTCAGCATCTACATGCTGCCGCTAGGTGACATCATACGCAAATACGGTGTTAGCTTTCACTGTTATGCTGATGACACCCAACTCTACATGCCCCTAAAGCTGACCAACACGCCGGACTGTAGTCAGCTGGAGGCGTGTCTTAATTAAATTAAACAATGGATGTCCGCTAACTTTTTGCAACTCAACGCCAAAAAAACGGAAATGCTGATTATCGGTCTTGCTAGACACCGAACTCTATTTAATAATACAACTCTAACATTTGACAACCAAACAATTAAACAAGGCGACACGGTAAAGAATCTGGGTATTATCTTCGACCCAACTCTCTCCTTTGAGGCACACATTAAAAGCGTTACTAAAACGGCCTTCTTTCATCTCCGTAATATCGCTAAAATTCGCTCCATTCTGTCCACTAAAGACGCTGAGATCATTATCCATGCGTTTGTTACGTCTCGCCTCGACTACTGTAACGTATTATTTTCGGGTCTCCCCATGTCTAGCATTAAAAGATTACAGTTGGTACAAAATGCGGCTGCTAGACTTTTGACAAGAACAAGAAAGTTTGATCACATTACGCCTGTACTGGCTCACCTGCACTGGCTTCCTGTGCACTTAAGATGTGACTTTAAGGTTTTACTACTTACGTATAAAATACTACACGGTCTAGCTCCATCCTATCTTGCCGATTGTATTGTACCATATGTCCCGGGGCTTGTTAGTGATTCCCAAAGCCCAAAAAAAGTCTGCGGGCTATAGAGCGTTTTCCGTTCGGGCTCCAGTACTCTGGAATGCCCTCCCGGTAACAGTTCGAGATGCCACCTCAGTAGAAGCATTTAAGTCTCACCTTAAAACTCATTTGTATACTCTAGCCTTTAAATAGACTCCCTTTTTAGACCAGTTGATCTGCCGTTTCTTTTCTTTTTCTTCTATGTCCCACTCTCCCTTGTCCGATCCGGTGGCCATGTACTGCTTGCCTGTGTATCGGCTGGGGACATCTCTGCGCTGCTGATCCGCCTCCGCTTGGGATGGTTTCCTGCTGGCTCCGCTGTGAACGGGACTCTCGCTGCTGTGTTGGATCCGCTTTGGACTGGACTCTCGCGACTGTGTTGGATCCATTGTGGATTGAAATTTCACAGTATCATGTTAGACCCGCTCGACATCCATTGCTTTCCTCCTCTCTAAGGTTCTCATAGTCATCATTGTCACCGACATCCCACTGGGTCATTATTGTCACCGATGTCCCACTGGGTGTGAGTTTTCCTTGCCCTTATGTGGGCCTACCGAGGATGTCGTGGTGGTTTGTGCAGCCCTTTGAGACACTAGTGATTTAGGGCTATATAAGTAAACATTGATTGATTGATTGAAAATATTAAGTACTTTATTGACACATTTCCATGTGTGTGTCGGCCAGATAAAATGATGTCACAGGCCAGAAATGGCCCCCAGGTCTTGAGTTTGACACCTTTGATCTAGATACATTGGTTACGACACGATTCACTCAGAATACTTAAATATTCGATGCAGATTGAAGCATTGCATGGTGAAAAAAAATATATATAGGCACATAGAAAACATGCATTCCTTTTTAGAATTATGAACAAATAGAAGTATCAACTTCAAGGCATTGCAATCCATAAACCTTAAGAAAAGAAAATGTAAACAAAACACTTTTAAAAAAGCCAGCAGGCATTAACTGTTGTTTTCTCAGGTAGCAACAATTAAACACATAGAAAAGCAAGCTGTGCTTCAAGCAGAGGTGCTACATAACACAGCAGTAACACAAGTGCAAGATAGAAATGAAGTCCCACAGAGTATACTAAACAGCAGCCATTCTGCTACACCATGCCGTGCCTTCTGCTGTGTTTTGTCAGTGTTCTTCTGTGTTTAGGGCTCGCTCCTGCCTTGCGCTTTAATTGTGGTGGCACTTTGTGTTGTGTTGTTATTTTTTCATAACGGCTTTACGCATACCTTCAAGCACCCTGTCTTCTGTTTGCGATTAGCACTATTTAAGTTGACGACACCACGCCTGGGTTCGTCGGGACACTGATATCTATTCTCTGTCGTACTGGTGACGATTGACGATCGTTTGATGCCAACCTCTTGTAAGGATCGAACTTTGTGGACGCCATCTGCTCCTTAATTCTCTGTAAGTGTTTTGCATGGGTTCAGCAGTTTGTTTGGTTTTCTTTCAAAGCACTTTCCCGTTCTCCTCGCTTTTTGTTTATTTATCAATAAATATCCGTTTTCTACTGCATGCTTCTACCTCGTTCGTCTGCATCCTGAAATCACAACAACCTCCTGCGTCTGTTTGTCAACGCGTGAAAGTTACTTTGTGGCTGAGTCCTTTATCTTTAGCACAATGAACAGTGTAATAGATGCTGTGATGACCTCACAAAGTTGTGACTAACTTGGGCTTGGAAGTCTTTCAAATCCAAGTCTTTGTTTTGCCAGTTGGTTGCTCTGCTAGCATTAGCATCCCCAGCTCCTTCCTTGCCTGACTGAGTGTCTTGCGCTCTTATTTTGATGGCAATTCTTGTTATGTCGTTTTTTCATAACTGCGTTAGTCATGCCTTCAAACACTTTATACCCTCACTCTGTTTTCTGTTTGTGATTAGCACTATTTAAGTTTGGCTGGGTTTGTTATCTTTTCTCTGTCGTTCTGGTGACGATTGACAATTCATTGATGCCGATCTCTTGTACGATCGAACTTTGTGGACGCCGTCTGCTCCACGATTCCTGTGAGTGTTTTGCAGGGTTTCAGCAGTTTGTTTTGTTTTCTTTCAGTCTGTCCGGGCATTCTAAAAAAACACTAGTCAGATGACCTGGATAACTTATTTGGGTGTTAACATTTAGTGGTCAATTGTACGGAATATGTACTGTACTGTGCAATCTTCTAATAAAAGTTTCGATCAATCAATCAAAACCTTAGAGCTCTGTTGGGGGTTTGCAGAATAAGTAGGTCAGATATGAATGGTGGAACCAGACCATGGAGAGATTTGAAAACAAATAATACAATCTTGAACTGGATGTTAAAAAATAACAGGCAGCCAGTGGAGAGAAACCAGCAAAGGAGTGATGTGCTCATGTTTCCTCTTTGCGTTTTAGCGACGATCGGAAGACCGATGTATGCCAGTGTATTAAGAGTTACGGTAGCTATTAGTGCATGTTTTTAACTAGTTTATGGATGGGTAAGATTTGACCTTCTGGAGTAGTCTAGACTTGGAGAAGGCAGTTTTTGCCACTGATCTTATTTGTTTGTCAAATTTAGAAGGGTTATCAATAAAAACACCAGGACTTTTTGCATAAATAGTGCAGTAGGACAGATAAACCTAAAAAGAAGATTGGGTCGCCAAAAAGGATGATCTCAGTTTTTTTCTCGCTTAACCCTTGTGATGTGTTCAGGTCTGTGGGACCCATTTTCCTTTTTGTATTCAAAGAAAAATGATACAATTAATTCATTTTTCAAACTGATACTCACTGACTTTGGCTCATTTTCTGTGAATAACATGTATCAGAATACATATTTAATGACCACACACTATACACCCCTCCTACACATTTCTATTACTTATGAAATGTCCGGGTCCACCGCTAGCTTGAGCGCCCCCACTTCTCTAAGTATGGCGAGTCAAAGTACCGCTGAGGCATTGAACTGCTAGTTGACAATGAATCGCCCCCTACCTTGAGGCAGAGGTACTTGCTGCCTCAAGACCTGCCTTTTCCATGTGGCAACAAGCATGTGCCCCGTAGCACGCACACACCCAATACACACTGTGTGTAACCGTGGAGGCACAGCCTGTGCCTGCCTCACTTCTCATCTGCTACATTGTTTTAATCAGGAAACACGGAATTTCCGCCATTTTGACCATGAAAATGATCAAAATATAATAGACACATTTTTTTCTTTTACTTTGTTTTTGGAACAACTAATGGTTAAGCCACCAGGTGGCACTTGCCTCCCCTGACAGCACGTCACTGGAGTGTAGGTACACAGAACATCAGTGGGTCAAATGTGTGAGAAAATGAGAGCAGACAGTGTTGACAAACAATGTTGCAACCCTGTGTGGGAACCGCAGGTGCAAAAACACAAAAACAAGAATCCCTGTGGGATGCAGAAACTGGTGGATAAATTCAACACTTTTATGTTAAAATACTGAACAGATATAAATTGGGATATGGTCAACATCTGTTCAGTATTTTAACATAAAAGTGTTTGATTGTGAGGCATTTAAAGCCACAAAATCCAACGGGTCCATCAGACCCACAAACGCTGGCTGAGTAACAACAATATGAACATTACACAATAGTTAAATCAAGAAAATTAATAGACACCCAGTATTTTACTTCTTGTAGGCACTGAAGTAGAGCTTCATGCTTATCACTTTGACCTTGGATTTAAAAGCAATGTATCCATTAATGTGTGCATAAATATAATCAATAGTGTGATATCATGAGGCCATCATACATGCATATACCAATACAGTAAATTCACTTTTTCCAGGCAATGCAGAAGGCATCCAAAACAACACTATTGTCCTCAATAAAAACGACTTTGACATCCCTGCCATATTGTCCAGATGACTTAAATGTCACGGACAAGTTCTTCTTATGTGTCGTCTCGCGTGTTCAGTCCCATTTTGCACATATAAATTTTACTTCAGATGTCCAGACTTTCTTCTCTTTTCCATTTTTTTATGTACGCAGGCACAGCCCTCTTGTTGTATTGCTACAACCTGCAACAATCATTCCTTCAAACTCTGCCCGGAAAAATATTGTGATTCGAGAGGAGAAAAAGCAAAAAAAAAGTTTTTTATTTAGCACACATATTATCAAGACTACAATTGTACTGCGGGGGCTGTTTTGCTTCTGTCCGAAGTATGCCTGTCAAACTATATACAGCCTGTCAAAAACAAAAAGTTTGACATGTTTTTTTTTCAGCAACATCATTTTATGATTTTATAGCTGCTAGATGACTTAAGGGGCCGATTAAAATAAATTAAAACAACGCGTTTTGGTCATAGTTTTTTAATGCCGCATGTTTCAAAACACTGCAAAAGGCCACAGGCGGGAACATCATAACATGAATATGCAGTAAATGAGTGTCTCCATGGCCTACAGCCGCATATTACACAAACAAACCTAATTTTAAATAAGAGCGGTCTACACCACTTTTGCACTTGTCATCAATTGCACACGGGGTTCTTCAGACCACCACACACTGCCAGGAATTCAGGGTATAACACTGTTTTATTTAGTTCTCAAGGTGCAAGCCTTTTGCTCCCCAGCAACAATTTTTTTCTGCGTCGGCCCAGCAGCACCTCCAACTCCAACTACTCGTCTCATCAAAGCTGCTGCTAATAAAGGCGACAGGTAATTAGATAACAAGGCACACCTGGGCCATCTACGCACAAACCTAATTTTTAAGAAAAGCACCACTTCTGCACTTGATATCAATCGCACAGTCATATTACATCACAAATAATCCACACATTTTAAAAAATATACATACATACTTAAAATGTGCTGAAAGTCATTAGAAAACAAGCTAAAAATCACAACTGTGTCTATATTGGTGGGGATTTTACCTGTAGACAGCTTTTAACTGTAGAGTAAGCACTAATGCATTGGAGGGGTCCTTTTAAAAGGGTTATTAGATGACCACCTACCGTATGATAAAAATCCCTAGACCAGTATTTTTCAACCACTGTGCTGTGGCACACTAGTGGGCCATGAATTGTAGATTGGTCTGCCGTGGGAAATTATCAAATTTCACCTATTTGAGATTAAAAAAAAATTGCAAACCAAAAATTATAGTCTGCAAATTATGTCGGCGCTGTCTGGAGCTCGGCAGAGTACTTTTCCATATCAGTAGGTGGCAGCCGGTAGCTAATTGCTTTGTGGATCTAAGGAACAGCGGGAGGCAGTGTGAAGGTAAAAAAGGTATCTAATGCTTAATCCAAAAGTAAACAAAAGGTGAATGTCCCTAAAAAAAGGCATTGAAGCTTAGGAAAGGTTGTGCAGAACAAAACTAAAACTGAACTGGCTACAAAGTAGACAACAACAGAATGCTGGACGACAGCAGAGACTTACCGTTGAGCAAAGATGGCGTCCGCAAAGTTCATCCGAACATGACATGACAATGTCCCCACAAAGAAAGGTTAAAAACAACTGAAATATTATTGAATGCTGAAACAAAGTAGATGCGGGAAATATCGCTCAAAGGGTAAACATGAAACTGCTGTAGGAAAATACCAAAAAAACAGAAAATGACACCGAAATAGGAGCGCAACACAAGAATTAAAACACTACACACCGGAAAACAGCAACAAATTCAAAATAAGTCACGGAGTGATGTGAAAAGTCGTGACAGTACACCTACTTTGAGACATATAGTGATACATGAAACTAGTCACGATAGAGGGAAAGATGAGTGTAGCAATTATCCAGGATGTCTCTGTTAAATGTTCCACTCATATTTCCCTCTATCCTGACTAGTTTCCCAAGTCCTGTTGCTAGAAACCATCCCTGCACCATGATGCTGCCACCACCATGCTTTACCGTAGGGTTGGTTTTGGCCTGGTGATGAGCGTTGGTTTTCATCCAGGATGTCTCTTTTGATTGCTGCACTCATCTTTCCCTCCATCCTGTCTAGTTTCCCAGTTCCTGCTGCTGGAAACCATCCCCACACCATGGTGCTGCCACCACCATGCTTCACCGTTGGGACCGTGTTGGCCTGGTGATGAGCGTTGGTTTTCATTTAGGATGTCTCTGTTAATTGCTGCACTCATCTTTCCCTCTATCATGACTAGTTTCCCAGTTCCTGCTGCTGGAAACCATCCCCACACCATGATGCTGCCACCACCATGCTTCACCGTTGGGACGGTATTGGCGTGGTGATGTGCGTAGGTTTTCATCCAGGATGTCTCTGTTAATTGCTGCACTCATCGTTCCCTCTATCCTGACTAGTTTCCCAGTTCCTGCTGCTGGAAACCATCCCCACACCATGATGCTGCCAGCACCATGCTTCTACGTTGGGACGGTATTGGCCCGGTGATGAGCTTTGGTTTTCATCCCGGATGTCTCTTTTAATTGCTGCACTCATCTTTCCCTCTATCCTGACTAGTTTCCCAGTTCCTGCTGCTGGAAACCATCCCCACACCATGAGGCTGCCACCAACATGCTTCACCGTAGGGACGGTATTGGCCTGGTGATGAGCGTTGGTTTTCATCCAGGATGTCTCTGTTAATTGCTGCACTCATCTTTCCCTCTATCCTGACTAGTTTCCCACTTCCTGCTGCTGGAAACCATCCAGACACCATGATACTGCCACCACCATGCTTCACCGTTGGGACGGTATTGGCCTGGTGGTGAGCATTGGTTTTCATCCAGTATATTTCTTTTAATTGCTGCACTCACCTTTCCCTCTATCCTGACTAGTTTCCCAGTTCCTGCTGCGTGAAACCATCCCCAAACCATGACGCTGCCACCATCATGCTTTACAGTAGGGACAGTATTGGCCTGGTGATGAGCGTTGGTTTTCATCCCGAATGTCTCTTTTAATTGATGCACTCATCTTTCCCTCTATCATGACTCGTTTCCCAGTTCCTGCTGCTGGAAACTATCCCCACACCATGATGCTGCCACCACCATGCTTCACAGTATGGACGGTATTGGCCTGGTGATGAGCGTTGGTTTTCATCCAGGATGTCTCTGGTAATTTCTGCACTCATCTTTCCCTCTATCCTGACTAGTTTCCCAGTTCCTGCTGCTGGAAATCATCCCCACATCATGATGCTGCCACCACCATGCTTCACCGTAGGGACGGTATTGGCCTGGTGATGAGCGTTGGTTTGCATCCAGGATGTCTCTTTTAATTGCTGCACTCATATTTCCCTCTATCCTGACTAGTTTCCCAGTTCCTGCTGTTGGAAACCATCCCCACACCATGATGCTGCCACCACCATGCTTCACTCATATTTCCCTCTAACCTGACTAGGTGGTGACAGTACACTTACTTTGAGACAAGAGCAATAGCGATGCATGCTTGGTTTTGGTTTAAAGTCATATCCAACAATTGCAACAACAACTTTTTACTGTTAACTGACTTTCGTTTTATAATGATTTCTGATGATGGTGTGCCTTTGGATTTTTTTCAATTCAAACAAATGTGCCTTGGCTCAAAAAAGGTTGGAAAACCCTGTCCAGTGATCATTCTCTGCTTTTTAAACCGCTGAAAACACTGCAAAAAGTTTAAAAACAAGGGAAAAAAAATACAAAATGAGGTGTATTTTATTTGAACTAAGCAAATTTATCTGCCAATAGAACAAGAAAATTTGCCTTGTCAAGACTTTCCAAAACAAGTAAAATGAGCCAACTTCAATGAACCCCAAAATACCTTAAAATAAGTATATTCTCACTAATAACAACCTCAATAAGACAGTTGGATATTCACCGCTCCTATTTTAGTCGGCCACTCTCTCTAATGACTGATCGCAACAGATCATCACGGCTTTTCCTAATATAGGCGGCAGGAAATGAGAGTTTTCACCACTTAGCGTCTCACAATGTCACGCGTCTGCGGTCTAAGAAAATAGCTCCAAAAGTGACACTGTGACGTGTTTCTTGGCACCTTCTTGACACAGGGATTGATTTTGTGCTGCAAGTTAATTAGAAACCGCCAATTTATTCCCCTCTCCTCCAATTTGCTGTCCGTTTCGTTTGACTTTGGGTGTCGTGAGTAAACTACTACTTTTGCATCATGGAGTTAATGACCAATTTTTTTTTTTTTTTTTAACGTTCATCAATATTGTAGCGGTGCTCTGAGAGTAATTAACATCATCTACACTCTAAAGTTTAAATGTTTTATATTACAGCGAACATGACATTAAATCCTTGTTTTACGGCTGTCTTTTGTGTGACCTAACTTCCCCAAATAGCATCAAATTACCCACGTTGCAGAACCCAGGTGCCTCTGCAACTTCAGTATGGAAATACTGTTTGATGGAGAACAGTTAAGCATTTCTCAAAGTCAAACTTTCAGTGCATTTGAAAATAATTTACAGCACTTCCATTTATCCATCCATCCTTTTACGCGGGGACAGCAGCGTAAGAAGGGAAGCTTAGATTTCCCTCTCCCGAGCCACTTCGTCCAGCTCTTCCTGGGGGATCCCGAGGCGTTCCCAGGCCAGCCAGGAGACATAGTCTTCCCAACATGTCCTAGGGTCTTCCCCGTGGCCTCCTATCTGTCGGAAGGGCCCTAAAGACCTCCCTAAGGAGACGTTCGGGTGTTTGGAGGAAACCAGGCCAATGCCGTCCCTACAGTGAAACATGGTGGTGGCAGCATCATGGTGTGGGGATGATTTCCAGCAGCAGGAACTGGTCAACTAGTCAGGATAGAGGGAAATATGAGTGCAGCAATTAACAGAGACATCCTGGATAAAAAACAATGCTCATCACCAGGCCAATACCGTCCCTACGGGGACGCATGGTGGTGGCAGCATCGTGGTGTGGGGATGGTTTCCAGCAGCAGGAACTGGGAAACTAGTCAGGATAGAGGGAAAGATGAGTGCAGCAATTAACAAAGACATCCTGGATGAAAAAAAAAAGTTTATCAGTAGGTCAATACCGTCCCTACAGTGAAGCATGGTGGTGGCAGCATCATGGAATGGGGATGAATTCCAGCAGCAGGAACTGGGAAACTAGTCAGGATAGAGGGAAAGGTGAGTCCAGAAATTAACAGAAACATCCTGCATGAAAACCAATGCTCATCGCCAGGCCAATACCGTTCCTACGGTGAAGCGTGGTGGTGGCAGCATTATGGTGTGGAGATGGTTTCCAGCAGCAGGAACTGGAAAAACTAGTCAGGATAGAGGGAAAGATGAGTGCAGCGATTAACAGAGACATCCTGGATGAAGGCCCTGCGATGAGGTGGCGACTTGTCCAGGGTGTACCCCGCCTTCCGCCCGATTGTAGCTGAGATAGGCGCCAGCACCCCCCGCGACCCCGAAAGGGAATAAGCGGTAGAAAATGGATGGATGGATCCTGGATGAAAAAAAAAGTTTATCAGTAGGTCAATACCGTCCCTACGGTGAAGCATGGTGGTGGCAGCATCATGGAGTGGGGATGAATTCCAGCAGCAGGAACTGGGAAACTAGTCAGGATAGAGGGAAAGATGAGTACAGCAATTAACAGAGACATCCTGGATGAAAACCTACGCTCATCGCCAGGCCAATACCGTCCCTACGGTGAAACATGGTGGTGGCAGCATCATGGTGTGGGGATGGTTTCCAGCAACAGGAACTGGGAAACTGGTCAGGATAGAGGGAAAGAGAAGTGACAAAAAAGGATGAAAACAACTGAAAAATTATTGATTGATAAAACAAAGTAGATGCGGGAAATATCACTGTATACAAGAAGGGCATTAGCAGACTCTTGTTCCTGAGGAAGCTTAGGTTCTTTAATGTGTGCAGCAAGCTGTTGGAGATATTTTATCAGTCTGTTGTGGCCAGTGCCCTGTACTTTGCAGTGGTTTGTTCGGGGCAGCAGCACCAGCAAAAGGGACTTAAACCGGATCGACAAACTGATCCGGAAAGCCTGGCCAAACTATTGGCATTTGTTGGCGTTTGTGTCAGTGAGGGACAGGAGGACACTGGACAAACTGCTGGCCATTACAGAAAATCCTGCCCACCCACTCCACCTGACAATTGAGGGACCGCGGAGCTCATACTCCAACATCACATCTGTGGTCCCCTCCAAGGTTTCTCATTGTAGCCCATTAGGTTGGGTTTGGTTGAGACACTTGTCATTTAGGACTATTTAAACAAACTTTGATTGATGTATATTATTGTGGAGGTCTCTCTCCTCCGGGTTTCTTCGGACCATCGAGCACTGACATGATGGTTCCTTTGCAGGATTAGAACACCGTTTTATTTTTTCAATACTTCAGTCTCTTCGGTGCTTCTCAGCAAATGTCTTTTTCCGGCTGTGTCCCTGTCTCTTGCTCTCGCTCTTGCTCCAGCTCCACCATCTCTCACCTCCCCGGCTGCAGCTTTTTAACAGAGCGACAGGTGATTAGATAATCAGGCCCAGGCGGGCCATTTTCGCACCTGTCGCTGATCTCGAAGCCGGTCCTGGCACACCCCGCTTCGCTGCAGGTCCGCAGGCCATGCCCCGCTCCACAACTATATAATGATACATATATAATATGTAAATATTACATATATGTTATATTTTATATTGCTACTATGGTACATTTTTTGTCTACTTTATACCTTTCCATCCTTTGCTACTGTGTGGAACAGTTCCCTTTGTGGATCAATGACATATGTTCCAAGTCTAAGTCTAATAACAACTTAACATGAACTGAGATTTAAAAGAACATTTCGATTTGAAAGAGCGACGACGGAGAGATGCATTTTAATCAAGGGTGTTAGTTTATGGAACAAGCTCGAGGGTGGAACAAAACAATGTAAATCTATTTTAAAAAATGACTTTGAGTGAGCTGATGTTTTTGTTGTGTGTTTTGCAATAAACATATGGCCTTAATATTTGTATACATGTTGTATTTGTATGGTACATTTTTAGTCTACTTTATACCTGCATTATCCTTTCCCTTTCCATCCTTTGTAACTGAGCTACTGTTTGGAACAATTCCCCTTGTGGATCAATGACGTTTTTCCCAAGTCTAAGTCTAATTATAACGTAACAGGAACTGGGCTTTAAAAGAAAATCTCTATTTTGAAGAGCGACGACAAAGAGATGCATTTTAATCAAGGGTGTTAGTTGATGGAACAAGCGCCAGGGTGGAACAAAACAATGTAAATCGATTAAAAAATGACTATGAGTGAGCTGATGTTTTTGTTCTATGCTTTGCAATAAACATATGACCTTAATAGTTGTAAGTATGTTGTATTTGTATGGGACATTTTTAGTCTACTTTATACTTGCATTATCCTTTCACTTTCCATCCTTTGTAACTAAATTACTGTGTGGAATAATTCCCCTTGTGGATCAATGACGTTTTTCCCAAATTTAAATCTAATTATAACGTAACAGGAACTGAGATTTAAAAGAAAATCTCGATTTGGAAGAGTGACGACGGAGAGATGCATTTTAATCAAGGGTGTTAGTTTATGGAACAATTCGAGGGTGGAACAAAACAATGTAAATCTATTTAAAAAATGACTTTGAGTGAGCTGATGTTTTTGTTGTATGTTTTGCAATAAACATATGGCATTAATCGTTGTATGTATGTTGTATTTTTGGTAAATTTTTAGTCTACTTTACACCTGCATTATCCTTTCCCTTTCCATCCTTTGTAACTGAGCTACTGTGTGGAACAATTCCCCTTGTGGATCAATGACGTATTTCCCAAGTTTACGTCTAATTATAGCGTAACAGGAACTGGGCTTTAAATGAAAATCTCAATTTGGAAGAACGACAACGGAGAGATGCATTTTAATCAAGGGTGTTAGTTAATGGAACAATTCGAGGGTGGAACAAAACAATGTAAATCTATTAAAAAAAAGACTCTGAGTAAGCTGATGTTTTTGTTGTATGTTTTGCAATAAATATATGGCATTAATAGTTGTATGTATGTTGTATTTTTGGTAAATTTTTAGTCTACTTTAAACCTGCATTATCCTTTCCCTTTCCATCCTTTGTAACAGAGCTACTGTGTGGAACAATTCCCCTTGTGGATCAAATATGTTAGTACCAAGTCTAAGTCTAATTATAACGTAACAGGAACTGGGATTTAAAAGAAAATCTCGATTTGGAAGAGCGACGACAAAGAGATGCATTTTAATCAAGGGTGTTAGTTTATGGAACAAGCTCGAGGGTGGAACAAAACAATGTAAATCTATTTAAAAAAATGACTTCGAGTGAGCTGATGTTTTTGTTGTATGTTTTGCAATAAACTTATGGCCTTAATAGTTGTATGTATGTTGTATTTGTATGGTATATTTTTAGTCTACTTTATACCTGCATTATCCTTTCCCTTTCCAACCTTTGTAACTGAGCTACTGTGTGGAACAATTCCCCCTGTGGATCAATGATATTAGTCCTAGGTCTGAGTCTAATTATAACCTAACAGGAACTGAGCTTTAAAAAAAAAAATCTCGATTTGGAAGAGCGACAACGGAGAGATGCATTTTAATCAAGGGTGTTGGTTGATGGAACAAGCTCGAGGGTGGAACAAAAAATGGAAATCTACTAAAAAAATATGACTTTGAGTGAGCTGATGTATTTGTTGTATGTTTTGCAATAAACATATGGCCTTAATAGTTGTATGTATGTTGTATTTTTGGTACATTTTTAGTCTACTTTACACCTGCATTACCCTTTCCCTTTCCATCCTTTGTAACTGAGCTACTGTGTGGAACAATTCCCCTGGTGGATCAATGACGTTTGTTCCAAGTCTAAGTCCAATAATAACTTAACAGGAACTGGGCTTTAAAAGAAAATCTCGATTTGAAAGAGCGATGACGGAGGGATGCATTTTAATCAAGGGTGTTAGTTTATGGAACAATTTGAGGGTGGAACATAACAATGTAAATCTATTTAAAAAATATGACTTTGAGTGAGCTGAAGTTTTTGTTGTATGTTGTGCAATAAACATATGGCCTTAATAATTGTATGTTTGTTGTATTTGTATGGTACATTTTTAGTCTACTTTATACCTGCATTATCCTTTCCCTTTCCATCCTTTGTAACTGAGCTACTGTGTGGAACAATTCCCCTTTTGGATCAATGACGTTAGTCCCAGGTCTGAGTCTAATTATAACCTAACAGGAACTGAGCTTTAAAAAAAAAAATCTCGATTTGGATGAGCGACAACTGAGAGATGCATTTTAATCAAGGGTGTTAGTTTATGGATCAACTCGAGGGTGGAACAAAACAATTTAAATCTATTAAAAAAAATATGACTTTGAGTGAGCTGATGTTTTTGTTGTATGTTTTGCAATAAACATATATACTTAATAGTTGTATGCATGTTTTATATTCGTGAATAGGGAGCAGATATTGTTATTTCTCTGTTATTTAATTCATGATTTATTTTAACAGACAACATTATTTTAGAGACTAAAGCATCTTTTCATTCCGTGTACATTTTGAGCGTTGTTAGCATCACACAGCGAGAAAGTGAATAAGGGACAGCAACATTGATCCCGGACCCCAAGGCTTTATTTTCCCATGGAGACAGCATGGCTAATTACGCTAGCATGTTGCCTGTTCCAGCACAGCTGCAGTCGGAGATTAGACAGACAGAAGCTGCCAGCTGTTACTCCGATGCGATATCACTGACTAATTGAGACCAGCCAATGTCGGCGGAGCGAGGCCCACGCCGCTGGTCCTCGTAATATGTATATCAGCCCCTGATAAGGTTAATCAAAAGGGACTGTTGTTCAACACTGGAGCTGATTAGGATTTGAATATCCAAAAATGTAAATGATATCATTAAATCGCGGGTAAATAAAAGCTTTTCTCTTGAGATCGCTTTGTCTCAGGGAAAGTGGTTCTGGGGTGTTGGTGGGAATGAGAATATGCATAAGCTGTCGGACAAGGTGGGGACGGGACATGGTGGATAGAGTGTTGGCACCTGTCGTCTTCATCATCATTAAAATCCAAGAGGTTTTATGTATTAGGCAATTAGTAGATGTAATTTTAGATCAAAGAGTATCAAAACACAGATTCCCGTAACCCCCGACGACACACAATTACTGTTAATGTCCAAAAGGGATCTGCTCATTAAAGTGTCATAAGTTAGCAATATTAACATATATTGTATTATATTTGTTGCAATCTTTTACAACTTCAGATCTATTTTATTTTTTGATATTCTTTTTTTTAATGTTTTATGGCCTTTTAAACATATATTTTTATATACATATAAAATAGGAAAAGGCAAAATAGTTAATATTTTTAAAAATAAGAATAAGGAAATATTTGAAGTTTGGCAACCTTGAATATGACAATAATTTTTGACACCATTGATTTTGAGTCAGCATACAAGAAGACACAAAATACAAAGTCTACTGAATTTGAATGGGGAATATATATATATATATATATATATATATATATATATATATATATATATATATATATATATATATATACATACATACATATATATATATACACACACACACAACAAGACAAAAAAAATAGAAAGTCTACAGCATTAGCATGGGAAGTATACATACATATATATATATATATATATATATATATATATATATATATATATATACATATATCTATATTTATATAGATATATGTATATATACCTACACTGTATTTATATATACTGTATACTGTATATATACGCAAGAAGACAAAAAATACTTCTGCATTAGAATGGGAAAAATATTACAAATGATATATATATATATATATATATATATATATATATATATATATATATATATATATATATATACCTTCTCCTCATTCAATAAATTTTCTTTATTTTCCGGACTATTTACATTGTAGATTGTCACTGAAGGCATCAAAACAATAAATATGGAGTTATGTACTTAAAAAAAATAAAATAGCCACCCTTTGCTCTGATCAATGCTTTTCACATTTTTGGCATTTTCTCAATGAGCTTCAAGCGAACCTGTGAAGTGACAACCAGTCCAGGCGACCTCCTCTTGAAGCCCATCGAGAGAATGCCAAGAGTGTGCAAATGAAAAGTAATCTGATCAGAGGGTGGCTATTTTGAAGAAACTTGATTATAAAACTGGTTTTTGTTTGCTTAGTTTAAATAAAATACCCCTCATTTTTGTATTTTCTTTTCTTCTTTTTCTTTTCAGTTATTTCACCTTGTTTTTTATTAAGTCCACATGTGTTCATTCATAGTTTTGGTGCCTTCAGTGACAATCTACAATGAAAATAAAAAATACACATTGAATGAGGAGAAGGTGTGTCCAAACTTCTATATATATATTTATATTAGGGCTGGGCAACGATTAAAAATGTTAATCGAAGTTAATCGCACTATTTCTCCGATTAATCACGATTAACTGCATTGTATACGCAAAGCCCAATAATGAATTGAAAAGTAGTGTGTAGTGCACCTTTATTGGAATATTCTTCCACATGAACAAAAGCGCCAAAACATTAGTTGTGCAAACACAATTTAAATCTGTCCTTGTTAAACAGTAGCAGTTAAATAGCATATTTTATGAAAATCAACTCAACAAATGTAAATACAAACATTTAAGCTTATTGCCACTGCCAGGGTATTTAAGTTATCCTGTTTGTTATGGAAAATAAATATAATCTACATACAAATCTCTGAGCCACAATCATAACATCTGAACAGGCAATTTCTGAGGTAACAGCAGAAACATTTTTTTTTATCAGGGATCTTATGTTTAAAAAAACTATATTATAGGTAGTGGGCTGTTTTCGGGAATTTTTGATCAAATTATCTGTAGTAGCAATATTAATAATGTTGTGTTTATTCCGCGTAGTGCACTTAAAATAATCATGACCATATCTAGGAATCGATATGATGGGAATTTTCCGATTGTTTGCTTGGTGCTTTGATAAACTGAACGCATCATATACATGGTACTATATTGTGATGTTATGAGCCAGGGAAATAAAGAACTACCCTACCCAGCATGCAACAGGAGTGACGAGCATGCGCGGTAGCCCGGTATAGGTTGTGTGTCGCCATGACGGCATCTTGTATGTTGTGATATGCACGCTCTGAAAGTAAACGTTAACAACTCAGCCAATACGCCTCGTTTGCATTATTGATAAATAGACAGACAACACATTTACTCCGCTGCTTCACAGGCCGCTGGATGTAGCCGGCAAAGTATTCCCATGCTAGCTAGCTGGTCTAGCAAGCACGCATTTTCAGTCCAAAATGGCCCGATCCATCCACATTCAGAATTGTCTGGCGGTCGTAAGTGATCCCGGAGTGACCACGCTGTAAGCCAGCCATGAAATTTGCAGAATTGTCCGGTATTTTTGCCAAATGTTGCATCTTTACCAAGAGCTCCTCGACGCTGAAGCCCGTCCGGGCGACGCCATCTTGTTAAGAAAAGGCGTTAACAAAATAAAAGCATGTAAACAACATACGCAAATGCGCGTTAAAATAATTGTCGGCGTTAATAGATTGATGAATTAACTCGTAATTAACGCATTAATTTGCCCTCACCTAAATTTGCCCACACTTAATTTATATATATATATATATATATATATATATATATATATATATATATATATATATATATATATATATATATATATATATATATATATTTATATATATATATTAGGGGTGTGTAAAAAACATTTATTTGAATACATATCGAATGGAATACGTTGTGCGATTCAGAATCAATTCTCAGGGCGGGGATTTGGGGCCCTGGAAGGCGACCACTACTTTGAAGCGCTGCCATCCGACCATCACCCCAAGGGGAAAAACAGTGGTGAAGCGGTGGGGTGGGTGTGGGAGGGGGTGTGCGTGTATCTCCAGTTGTCTTGAGTGTGATGATGTAATGTTTTTTTAGACTGAGGCCGATCTGCAAAGGTTCGACTCCAGGTGTTGTTGAGGAGGGAGGGAGGTCAAAAGCGTCCATCATTGAGGTGTCCTCGGGGGTGTTTTACAGAACAGCCTTGTCCTGTTTCCACAGCGTCAATGCCATTCGAGGGAGTCAAATCGTAGTGGTTCCCAACCTTTCTCCAGTGATATACTCCCTGTGATATTTTTTTTTTTTCATTCAAGTACCCCTTAATCAGAGCAAAGCATTTTTGGTTAAAAAAAGGGATAAAGAAGTAAAATACAGCACTGTGTCATCAGTTTTTAATTTATTAAAATGTATAACAATGCAAAATATTGCTTATTTGTAGTGGTCTTTCTTGAACTATTTGGAAAAAAAGATACACAAATAACTAAAACTTGTTGAAAAATAAACAAGTGATTCAACTATGAATCAAGATTTCTACACATGAAAGTAATCATCAAGTTAAAGTACCCTCTTTGGGGATTGTAATAGAGATCCATCTGGATTCATGAAGTTAATTCTATACATTTCTTCACAAAAAAATAAATCTTTAACATCAATATTTATAGAATATGTCCACAAAAAATTTTAGCTGTCAACACTTGCATTTCTTTTCACATTTTATGAACTTACATTCATATTTTTTTTAAGTATTATTCAATAAATATATTTATAAATGATTTTTGAATTGTTGCTGTTTTTAGAATATTTAAAAAAAATCTCACGTACCCCTTGGCATACCTTCAAGTACCCCCAGAGGTACGCATACCCCCATTTGAGAACCACTGGATAAGGATGTTTGTTTTCCGGGAGCAGACAGAACAATGACTTGTCTGTTCTATTCGTCCATGCTGGGTGCTCTCAAATTCAATTAAATTTTCCTTTTCAGCCAGCTTCTCCATGATGTGATCCATCTTGCGATTCAGTTCAGAAATCGCCGCAGTCTGTGTTCCCACAGCCCTGCCCTCGAAAATTTGGCTTGTCAAGACTTTCCAAAACAATTAAAATTAGCTGACCTCAGTGAACCCCGAAATACCTTAAAATAAGTACATTCTCACTAATAACAAGTGCACTTTTCTTGGTAGATAGAAAAATTAGACCTTTTTGCTCAGTGTGTTGAACAATATTCTTAAATTAAGTAAACATTAGTGTCATTGTCTTGACATAATGATATGCACTTGGCATGTTTTTTTTTCATGCCAACTGTTTACTTTAAAAAAGTAGTTTTATACGTGTGAGTGTTGATGACACAGCTTTGCATCACTTGATAGTCCAGTGTCAAGCATGTTTTACTCAATATAGGTCAGAAAATCACAGCAAAAAGCTGTAATATCTTCCTGAGATCATTTCGGACCAAAACCCTTAAAACAAGTTGTGACAGTCTCTTGCTGTCGTGCGGGTTCTCAGGACCACCAAAGTAGGACATTGTTGCGCAGGTTAGACTTTCTTTCATTTTTTAATAATAAAGAAGTCTCCGGGTTGCTTTTCAGCCTTGCCGTGTCCTGCTTCCTCTGTCGCGTGCGTCTTCGTCTTCTTGTGGCTGTCTCTCGTTCTCGTTTAGCATCCGCTTTCTTCTGGCTCCTTCTCTCTCCGTCTCTCCCCCCAGCGTTTATGGCTGCAACAGTTGATATTCTAGTTTCAAGCATGTTTTATTCAATATAGGTAATCAAATCTTAGCAACAATCTGTAATATCTTACTAAGATCATTTAGGACCAAAACCCTTAAAACAAGTAAAACACTCTAACATAAAATCTGCTGAGTGAAAAGAATTATCTTATCAGACAAAAAGCAAATCCAACCCTTATTTGAGATATTTAATCTTACTTAGATTTCAGTTTTTGCAGTGCAGACACAGACGATTTTTGTTATTTGGGTCCAAAATGTTTCTTTCAACGTTCTGGGTTGCCTACCGCTGCGTTTGTGGAAAAGCGGCAATTTTTGGCTTTTTGCAACTTTTCAAAACAAGTAAAATTAGTTATTCTCAATGAACCCAAAAATACCTTAAAATATGTATATTCTCTCTAAAAAAGTCTACGGGTTGCTTTTCAGCCTTGCCGTGTCCTGCTTCCTCTTCGTCTTCCTGTGGCTCTCTCTCGTTCTCATTTAGCATCCGCTTTCTTCTGGATCCTTCTCTCTCCGTCTCTCCCCCCGGCGTTTACGGCCGCTACCCTTTTTTACAGTGCGAGAGGAGATTTAAATTGTGCCCAGCTGGGCGACCCACGCACCTGATAATATTTGCTATGTTGATTCTGGTGCCCTCGCTGCTTGCTCGCAGTCCACGCCTCCTCGCCGCCATCTTGTAAATAAAAAATGCTTAGTGAGAACAATTATCTTATCAGACAGAAAATAAGCAAATATCACCTTTATTTTCGATATGTAATCTTACTTAGATTTCAGTTTTTACAGTGCAGGAGTGCACAGTTGATATTTTAGTTACTTCATGCAAAAAGTTGTACAACAAATGTCTCTTTTGTAATGATTATTTTCAACTTGGGTGGTCCAAATGTGCAGAAAGGACATACTGTACGTTTCACATTCAATCTCAAGCCCCGTGCACTCCCGTGTGTTCACTACGCAGTTGCTTGGCAGACCGTCATGCACGATCCCACTACAGTACAGTGCCGTCAGCTCAAATGATCTCCTCTGTGAGGAATTTAACGAGGCACCTCCTGGCACAGTGTGGCGATGCGAGTTGAGGACTCCTGTGATACGTGAATAGAAGAAAACTCTTGAAAACTTCACGGCTTATAATAAGCTTGTCAGCTTAACATATTAGGCATGTGAGCTTATAACATTAGCATTTAAATGTCCCGGCATGTACAGTAATGTGATCGGAGTGCCTTCCCTTCCCCACGAAGGCACGGGGAAAAAAAAAAAAAAAGAAAGATTTCTGCAGCAATGATGTGTTCAAAACGGTTGGACGGATCGTTGGCAAGAGTTTAGTTAAACTGGAATTTGACAGTAGGAAAACTTAAAACTCAACTTTTTGTGGTTGGAGTAAGAATTGCAACAAAGAATTTGGCACGTTGTTTAAATCGTAAATAAAAACAAACAAAAACGTTGTTATTTTTGGCAAATATTACCTCATTTGCAATTTGATGCCTGCAACGTGTTTCCAAAAAAAGCTGGCACAAGTGGCGAAAAAGACTGAGAAAGTTGGAACATCCCACAGGTGAACAGGCTAATTGGGAACAGCTGGGTGCCATTATTGGGTATAAAAAATATCTTATTCACAAACAAGGACGGGGCGAGGGTCACCACTGTGTGATTAAATGCGTGATCAATTGTCAAACAGTTTAAGAACAACATTTCTCAACAAGCTATTGCAAGTAATTTAAGGATTTCACCATCCACGTTCGGTAATATCATCCCAAAATTCAGAGAATCTAGAAAAATCACTGCATGTAAGCGGTGACACTATGGCGCTTCGATCAGTCAGGTGGTACTGCATCAGTGTGTAAAGGATATCCCCGCATGGGTTCAAGAACACTTAAAAAAAAACACCGTCAGTAACTACAGTTGGTCGCTACATCTGTAAGTGAAAGTTGAAACTCAACAATGCAAAGGGAAATCCATTTATCAACAACACCCAGAAACGCAGACGGCTTCACTGGGCCCGAGCTCATCTAAGATGGATTGGTGCAAAGTGTTAAAGTGTTCTGTGGTCCGACGAGTGCTCTGTTCAAATTTTTTGAGGAAACTGTGGAAGTCGTGTCCTCCGGACCAAAGAGGAAAATAATCATCCATAGGTGCAAAGTTCAAAAGCCAGCATCTGTGATGGTATGGGGGTGTATTAGTGCCCAAAGCATGGGTAACTTACACATCTTTGAAGGCACCATTAATGCTGAAAGGTACATACAGGTTTTGGAGCAACATATGTTGTCATCCAAGCAACGTTTTCATGGACGCCCCTGCTTATTTCAGCAAGAAAATGCCAAGCCACATGTTACAACAGTGTGGCTTCATATTAAAAGAGTGCGGGTACTAGACTGGCCTGCCTGTAGTCCAGACCATTCTCCCATTAAAATGTGTGGCGCATTATGAAGCCTAAAATACAACAACGCGGACCCCGGATTATTGAATAACTTAAGCTGTACATCAAGCAAGAACGGGAAAAAATTCCACCTGAAAAGCTTCAAAAATTGGTCTCCTCAGTTCCTCAAACCTTTACTGAGTGTTGTTAAAAGGAAAGGCCATGTAACACGGTGGTAAAAAATTCCCCCGTGACAACTTTTTTTGCAATATGTTGCTGCCAATAAATTCTAAGTTAACGATTAATTAAAATTCTCAGTTGAAACATTAAATATCTTGTTTTTGCAGTTGTGGAAGTCGCTTTCTTCCGGGTTCTTTGGGCCACCAGTCACCGACATCACCACTATTTTTCAAGGTTAACAATAATGTTTATTATTCAATAGATCGTGCAAAGTCCTTATGTGCTTTTCAGCAATTGTCTTTCCTCGACTGAGCACATGGATGGTTTTCCTTCAGAGTGGTCTGTCTTGCTCTCGTTCCCCTCGGGCTTCACCAACCACCACTTCTTCCCGACTGCTGCCTTTAACAAAGCGACAGGTAATTAGTCAAACTCTCAGCTCTGTCATCTACAGACCTGCCGCTAATCTTGAAGCCGGTTCTGCCACAACCTGCTTCGCTGCAGGTCCGCAGGTCACGCCCACCACAGCAGTCTATTCAATTGAATATAGGTTGAAAAGGATTTGCAAATCATTGTATTCTGTTTTTATTTACAATTTACACAACGTGCCAGCTTCACTGGTTTTTGGTTTTATAAACATGTCAATGCAATACATTTCTTTCAATATTTCATTATAACAATTTGACTAGGTTTCTGGGCATTTATTTTTTTCAGTGTTTTGAACTTTTATACAGCCCAACTTTTATTCAAATATGTATCCTGTAAATTATATCTATAATTAGAGAGAAAAACAATGTCAATAGCTGTTACGTCGTGGTCGCACGGCTGCACTGGTAGTCTTCCTTCCAGGAAAATTAAATGCAGGACACAAATACAAAACTGAGGACGCCTGCAAGCGTGAAGCTAAACAAAACCAAAATGTCACCAAGGGTTAAAAAAAATGAGGAAAGCTGGTCTGGGCCAAAATCACTAGAGCGAGGAGATAAACCGGGAGAAAGTAACTGTTGCCTAACGCAAATATCGACCCAGCAACTAATGCTGGGTGACAGGAAACTATAAAGCGGTGTGATTAATCAAAACACCTGGTGGGAACACTGATTGCAAAACTAAGACAGGTGAGGAGAATCAGTGCCCATGGAAACCAACAGAAAACAGGGAACAAAAATTTTACAGTACACATTTTATTCGCAGACGATACACATTTATACTGTTCAGGAGATGAAAATCTTAGCTGATATTATTGAAGAGGAAATGGTTCAACTAAAATTTTGGTTTGATGTAAATAAATTATCTTTAATTTTGGAAAAGACTACATTTATGGTATTGAGTGATAAAAGAAAGATAGAAGTTAGTGTATCCATAAACAACGTGAAAATTGAAGTGTCTGAAATCAGATTTCTTGGGGTCATCTTAGATCAGACCTGAGCAAATTAAGGCCCGGGGGCCACATGCGGCCCGTTGAGCTTTTTCAATCTGGCCCGCCGGACATTCCCAAATAAGTTTTATACTTGTGAGTGTTGATGACACAGCTTTGCAACAGTTGATATTCTAGTTTCAAGCATGTTTTACTCAATATTGGTCAAAAGATCTCAGGAACAAGCTGTAACATCTTATTGAGATCATTTAAGACCAAAACCCTTAAAACAAGTTAAACACTCTAACATAAAATCTGCTTAGTGAGAAGAATTATCTTATCAGACAGAATATAAGCAAATATCACCCTTATTTGAGATATTTAATATTACTTAGATTTCAGTTTTTGCAGTGCAAACGGAGACGATTTTTGTTATTTGGGTCCAAATTGGCTCTTTCAACGTTCTGGGTTGCTTACCCCTGCTAAGTGGAAAAGCAGCAATTTTTGGCTTGTTGAGACTATTCAAAACAAGTAAAATTACTTACCCCCAGGGGTACGTGTACCCCCATTTGAGAACCACTGGATTAGGATGTTTGTTTTCCGTGAGCAGACAAAACAATGACTTTTCTGTTCTATTCGTCCATGCTGGGTGCTCTCAAATTTAATTAAATTTTCCTTTTCAGCCAGCTTCTCCATGATGTGATCCATCTTGCGATTCAGTTCAGAAATTGCCACAGTCTGTGTTCCCACAGCCCTGCCCACGAAAATTTGGCTTGTCAAGACTTTCCAAAACAATTAAAATTAACTGACCTCAATGAACCCCAAAATACCTTAAAATAAGTACATTCTCATTAATAACAAGTGCACTTTTCTTGGTTGATAGAAACATTTTACCTTTTTGCTCAATGTGTTGAAAAATATTCTTAAATTAAGTAAATACTAGTGTCATTTTCTTGACATAATGATATGCGCTTGGCATGTTTTTTTTTTTCATGCCAAATGATTACTTTAAAAAAGTAGTTTTATACTTGTGAGTGTTGATGACACAGCTTTGCATCAGTTGATAGTCCAGTTTCAAGCATGTTTTACTCAATATAGGTCAGAAAATAACACCAACAAGCTGTAATATCTTACCGAGATAATTTAGGACCAAAACTCTTAAATCAAGTTGTGACAGTCTCTTGCTGTAGTGCGGGTTCTCAGGACCACCAAGAAAGGACATTGTTGCCCAGGCTAGACTTTCTTTTATTTTTCAATACTAAAAATGTGTCTACGAGTTGCTTTTCAGCCTTGCCGTGTCCTGTTTCTTCTTTCGCGTGCGTCTTCGTCTTCCTGTGGCCCTCTCTCGTTCTCGTTTAGCATCTGCTTCCCTCTGGCTCCTTCTCTCTCTGTCTCTCCCCCCAGCGGTCATGGCTGCAACAGCTGATATTCTAGTTTCTAGCATGTTTTATTCATTATAGGTCATCAAATCTCAGCAACAAGCTGTAATATCTTACTAAGATCATTTAGGACCAAAACCCTTAAAACAAGTAAAACACTTACATAAAATCTGCTGAGTGAAAATAATTATCTTATCAGACAAAAAGCTAATCCAACCCTTATTTGAGATATTTAATCTTACTTAGATTTCAGTTTTTGCAGTGCAGACACAGATGATTTTTGTTATTTGGGTCCAAAATGTTTCTTTCAACGTTCAGGGTTGCCTACCCCTGCGTTAGTGGAAAAGCGGCAATTTTTGGCTTTTTGAGACTTTTCAAAACAAGTAAAATTAGTTATTCTAAATGAAACCAAAAATACCTTAAAATACTGTTCGTATATTCTCACTATTAACAAGTGCACTTTTTTTGGTCGAAAAAAAATATGAGACCTTTTTGCTCAATATGTTGAAAAATATTCTTAAATTAAGTAAATGCTAGTGCCATTATCTTGACATAATGATATGCGCTCGGCATACTAAAGACTAATGTATTGTTCTTAATGGAAAGGCAACAAGGCAACAGCTTGTTACTCTCGGGGTCTACTAGCAGTCTAAAAAATACATTTTCCCATCGACAACATGACATCATCGCGCCAAGTGCGGGCTCTTTCAGTCAATTAGTGCGCATATATACAGCCCGGCACCCGGCCAAAATGTTTTTAATTGTAATTTGGAAGAATTTATCTGAATGTGCATGAACTATTTCTGTTCAAAAATGTTTTAAATGTTTAAATATTAACTGTCAGTTAACTGTACTATGCCAAATGTACTACTATATAAGTGTGTATTTTCTATTGTTTCGTTGAAAATAAAAAAGCAAAGTCGATCCGTCTTAAATATGTGACAAAATTGTGTCAAAATCATGATTTTTTTTTCTTTTTATGCATGAAATAAGAAATTATTACTTTAAAAAAAGTAGTTTATATATGTGTTGATGACACAGCTTTGCAACAGTTGATATTCTAGTTTCAAGCATGTTTTACTCAATATAGGTCATCAAATCTCAGCAACTAGCTGTCATATCTTACTGAGATCATTTAGGACCAAAACACTTAAAACAAGTAAAACACTCTAACATAAAATCTGCTTAGTGAGAAAAATTATCTTATCAGAGATGACTTTTGTTATTTGGTTCCAAAATGGCTCTTTCAGTGTTCTGGGTTGCCTACCCCTGCATTAGTGGAAAAGCGGCGAATGAGTGAAAGCGACAGAAACGTTGCCATGGAGACGAGGGTTTTCTCACGTGCCTGGATTACTGTCCGTCAATAATAACAGTCCCCGATAACCTGGACCAATTCAAACCATTATGTTTTTTTTAATGTTTAATTTGCATTGCCTCACATTACTTAATCCTCATTTTGTTCATTTATATTTAGATTTTTATTTTGAGTTTAAAATAAAAATAAAGACATTTAAAATGTTTTTTTTAAGAAATATTTTCTCGTGGACCAGCCTCACCCACACTCTGCATCCAGCGGCCCCCAGGTAAATTGAGTTTGAGACCCCTGATCTTATCAGACAGAAAATGAGCAAATATCACCCTTATTTGAGATATTTAATCATACTTAGTTTTTGCAGTGTAACAAAGCCAAATCATGCCATGACCCGGGTGACGGATCCTGACAATAACCTCCCTATGAAACTGGTCCTTAATCCAAACTAGTTGTGATGCAATACAATATTGAGACGAAATACCAGACCTGGGCAAAATAAATGTAAGTCCCATCTTAAAACTCATTTGTATACTCTAGTCTTTAAATAGACCCCCTTTTTAGACCAGTTGATCTGCCGTTGTTTTTTTTATTTTCTCCTCTGTCCCCCTCTCTCTTGTAGAGGGGAGGGGTGCACAGGTTAGATCCCCTGTGGACTGGACTCTCACTATTATGTTAGATCCACTATAGACTGGACTTTCACAATATTATGCTGGACCCACTCGACGTCCATTGTTTTTGGTCTCCCCTAGAGGAGGGGGGGTTGCCCACATATGCGGTCCTCTCCAAGGTTTCTCATAGTCATTCAAATTGACGTCCCACTGGGTTGTGAGTTTTTCCTTGCCCTTTTGTGGGGGCTGTACCGCAGATGTCGTTGTGGCTTGTGCAGCCCTTTGAGACACTTGTGATTTTGGGCTATATAAATAAACATTGATGGATTGATTGATTGATTGATTGATTGATTGATTGATTGATTGATTGATTGATTGATTGATTGATTGATTGATTGATTGAAACTGTAGCCGCCATTATAATGTGCAGTGCAGTTTTTAAATTACTGTCAGTCTTGAACTACGGAAATTATTTCAATGGTCTAAATCTGCGTTTTTGAGTGCTAAATTTTTGGAACATCTCCGTGAATTTACTGGAAACTTACCACCCTTTTGCAACCTCACTAAAAAGTGGCAAGTGTACATTGTTTTCTGTAGTTGGGATTTATTTCAAACAAGTGCTTATTAGTGACCGGGAACAATATTCTACTCCTTGCGCCTCGTATCTACTGCTTAAAACACAATTAACACCATTATTTAAACCTACCAATACAGCTATAGTGCATGAATGGTCCTCTCAGCATGACGTGGACCCGAAAAAAGTGAGCAATTTTGGGATGGACAGATATTATTTAACCCAACTAATGACGGTCGTTGGTCCAGAACAATCATATCCTGCACATTAAAGTATTCATGTGGGAGATTAAAATAGGCCCATCCATTAAAAGACACAATATTTCATTTCTATCTACAAGGAGGAAATTAGTTTAATAGTCCTTAATATCAGGGAGGAAATGGGCAGACAAGATCAGATAGAACGGTGATGTCGAACAATTACTTGTAACATTTATACATATATTTACAAATCCCGTTTCCATTAGAGTTGGGAAATTGTGTTAGATGTAAATATAAACAGAATACAATGATTTGCCAATCATTTCCAACCCATATTCAGTTGAATATGCTACAAAGACAACATATTTGATGTTCAAACTGATAAAAAAAATTGTTTTAAATCATTAACTTTAGAATTTGATGCCAGCAACATGTGGCAAAGAAGTTGGGAAAGGTGGCAATAAATACTGACAAAGTTGAGGAATGCTCATCAAACGCTTATTTGGAACATCCCACAGGTGTGCAGGCTAATTGGGAACAGGTGGGTGCCATGATTGGGTATAAAAACAGCTTCCCAAGAAATGCTCAGACTTTCACAAGAAAGGATGGGGCGAGGTACACCCCTTTGTCCACAACTGCGTGAGCAAATAGTCAAACAGTTTATGAACAATGTTTCTCAAAGTGCAATTGCAAGAGATTTAGGGATTTCAACATCTACGGTCCATAATATCATCAAAAGGTTCAGAGAATCTGGAGAAATCACGCCACGTAAGCGGCATGGCCGGAAACCAACATTGAATGACCGTGACCTTCGATCCCTCAGACGGCACTGTATACAAAACCGACATCAATCTCTAAAGGATATCACCACATGGGCTCAGGAACACTTCAGAAAACCACTGTCACTAAATACAGTGCATCGCTACATCTGTAAGTGCAAGTTAAAGCTCTACTACGCAAAGCGAAAGCCATTTATCAATAACATCCAGAAACGCCGCCGGTTTTTCTGGGCCCAAAATCATCTAAGATGGACTGATTTGGATTTGCAAATCTTTGTATTCCGTTCGTATTTACAGCTAACACAATTTTCCAACTCATATGGAAATGGCGTTTGTACTTATAACATTTATACATAATTGTATATTGCACCGACTAATTGTTAGGTTACTGACTACTTATAATGTGTTTTATGTGGTGTTTTTGTGAAAATATGCTGCAACTCAAAGGAAAAAAAATACAACAGGATGTCATTAGTGAATGGTATAATGGAGTATTCCATTGACTTATTCCATTTTTCCTTTTGGTGAAAATGGGGTGTTAAGACCACACTTTTTGTGTGTGCCGAAGAATCCGCCTCAAAAGTTTCTCCTATGTAGGTCATTGGCAAGGCCTCATTAATATCACGAGTGCACAATTAGGATGAAAAATCACTTACTTAATATAATTTTAAATGCATTGTTTTGCAAGCGCTCTTTCTTTTAAAGTCCTAATTTCACGCCCCTTTTCTGTCCAAAACGAATTCTCTGGCAGTAAATACCAATTAGAGCACAAGCTACTTGAGTGCAATGAGGATATTTACTTACACACAATTATAATGTCTGTAATAAAAACATGTCTATTTGTTTTTATTTCAGTGTTGAATTGTGATGTATTGCATACCGTATTTTCCAGAACGTAGAACGCACCGGGTTATAAAGCGCATTGCCAATGAATGGACTTAGATTTAGACTTAGACGAACTTTAATGATCCACGAGGAAAATTGTTCCACACAGTAGCGCCGTTGCAAATAATGGAAACGATGGAATGGAAGATACAAAATAGACTAAAAGCAAAATAAAATACAACATAAATACGTAATATTTATATATATTTATACAATATATAACAATTACCATGTACAATATTACAGTATATGTAACAAATGCAGCATAAAATAGAGAGTATATCCAGCAGAAAACAGACATTATAAATAATAATTAATAATAATGATAATTGATTACATTTTATATTGCGCTTTTCTACAAACCCCGTTTCCATATTAGTTGGGAAATTATGTTAGATGTAAATATAAATGGAATACAATGATTTGCAAATCCTTTTCAACCCACATTCAATTGAATGCACTAAAGAGACAAATAATAATTAACTTAGAATTTCATGGCTGCAACACGTGCCAAAGTAGTTGGGAAGGGCATGTTCACCACTGTGTTACATCACCTTTTCTTTTAACAACACTCAATAAACGTTTGGGAACTGAGGAAACTAAACGTTGAAGCTTTGAAAGTGGAATTCTTTCCCATTCTTGTTTAATGTAGAGCTTCAGTTGTTCAACAGTCCGGGGTCTCCGCTGTCAAATTTTATGCTTCATAATGCGCCACACATTTTCAATGGGAGACAGATCTGGTCTGCAGGCTGGCCAGGGAGGTACCCGCACTCTTTTTTGATGAAGCCACGCTGTTGTAACACGTGATGAATGTGGCTTGGAATTGTCTTGCTGAAATAAGCAGGGGCGTCCATTTAAAAGACGTCGCTTGGATGGCAGAGGATGTTGTTCCAAAACCCGTATGTACCTTTCAGCATTAATGGTGCCTTCACAGATGTGTAAGTTAGCCATGCCTTGAGCACTATTGCACCCCCATACCATCACAGATGCTGGCTTTTGAACTTTTCGTCGATAACAGTCTGGATGGTTCGCTTCCCCTTCGGTCTGGATGACACGATGTCGAATATTTCCAAAAAATATTTTGAATGTGGACTCGTCAGACCACAGAACACTTTTCCACTTTGCATCAGTCCATCTTAGATGATCTCGGGCCCAGAGAAGCCGGCGGCGTTTCTGGATGTTGTTGATAAATGGCTTTCGCTTTGCATAGTAGAGCTTTAACTTGCACTTACAGATTTAGCGAATAACTGTATTTAGTGACAGTGGTTTTATGAAGTGTTCCTTAGCCCATGTGGTAATATCCTTTAGAGATTTATGTCGCGTTTTTGATACAGTGCCGTCTGAGGGATCAAAGGTCACGGTCATTCAATGTTGGTTTCCGGCCCTGCCGCTTACGTGGAGGGATTTCTCCAAATTCTCTGAAGTTTTTGATGATATTATGGACCATAGATGTTGAAATCCCTAAATTTCTTGCAATAGTCAAACATTGTTCTTAAACTGTTTGACTATTTGCTCACACAGTTGTGGACAAAGGGGTGTACCTCGCCCCATCCTTTCTTGTGAAAGATTGAGCATTTTTTGGGAAGCTGTTTTCATACCCAATCATGGCACCCACCTGTTCCCATTTAGCCTGCATACCTGTGGGATGTTCCGAATAAGTGTTTGATGAGCATTTCTCAACTTTATCAGTATTTATTGCCTTCTTTCCCAACTTCTTTGTCAGGTGTTGCTGGCATCAAATTCTAAAGTTAACGATTATTTGCACAAAAAAAAATGTTTATCAGTTTGAACATCAAATATGTTGTCTTTGTCGCATATTTAACTGAATATGGGTTGAAAATGATTTGCAAATCATTGTATTCCATTTATATTTTACATCTAACACAATTTCCCAACTCATATGGAAACAGGGTTTGTATTATATTATATGTTTGTATCATATATATATATATATATATATATATATATATATATATATATATATATATATATATATATCAAATACCATGTATTACAGTATATGTAACAGCTGCATCATAAAATAGAGAGTAAATCCAGCAGAAAATAGACATTATAAATAAATAATAATAATGATAATAATAATAATGGATTAGATTTTATATTGCGCTTTTCTATTATTAGATACTCAAAGCGCTCACAGAGAAGTGGGAACCCAACATTCATTCACACCTGGTGGTGGTAAGCTACATTTGTAGCCACAGCTGCCCCGAAGGAAGCGAGGCTGCCAGTTTGCGCCTACGGTCCCTCCAACCACCACCTGTCAATCATTCATCATTCATTCACCAGTGTGAGCGGCACCGGGGGCAAGGGTGAAGTGAAGTTCGTTCCCGCGGGATGCAAACATTTAGAATATTTATGTTTATATTATCATCATAACTTTATGTTTAAGGGCCGTTACTATAAATGATTGTCAATTTGTGCTGAAGTGGTATTTCTGTATTTGTGCGGAGCTAGCAATCCAAAGTACTGCTAACCTTTTTTATCAGTGTTTCGTCCAGACTCGGCCTGCTGCCTGCCAAGGCCCAACATTGAGTACCGGGACCAGACAAAGCAGAGACTGGTCGATAGCACCAAGTTTCAACTTATTTGCATTTTTGAATAATAATATCGTGTCTAACTGGAGTTGTCGAGTTTACCACCTTTCCTCAGCGACAGTGATGTAATAGGGACTTTCCTAGTAAATAGAAGAGGAACGTGGGCTTGATTTTTAGAACGTAGTTTGGATCTGTAACTAGAGTACAGCCCAAAACACGTCTTTCCTCGAGCTAAATTGAACTCTGTCTCTGCATATTTCCTTGCTTCTTGTCCGATTATTATATGTCAACAGTGTTTGAACCTGACACAAACGGACCACTCTGGACAGAACGTGCAGGTAGGTACATGAGTTATTCTCAAAAACTCGAACAAGTGCCAAAACGGAAAAACAAGCCAACGGAACAACATGCCGATCACACTCAAAGTTAAGGACAACACTTAGCATAGGCAAAAGACAAGGAATACTCATGTAACTTGTTGCATGAAGCAAACAATGAAGCCAGGCCGACTGACAGACTTAAATAATAATGTTAACTTTAACTGATTAGTGCTCGGGAAACAGGTGAGTGTCCCGAACACCAATCAGAGGCGGGTGAAAATAATAGGTAACCACGTTAACTAAAACAAACTCAAGGGTGCAGAAAACAGGAACTGAGGGAGAAAATAACAAAACATGATCCGGGCCACGGTTCATGACAGAAATAAGTAACAACTTTACAGGATGAAGAAACTTATCGACCATGGTGTCCGTACGGACTACAAGGCAGACACGTGCAATTTTTCAGGATTTATGCAGATCCCAAATACAGATCAGCAGGTACCACAAGGTAGGAAAAATTGCTTTTGCATAATATTGTGAAACAAATCATCAGATAATATGTCTTACCTTATACACGCACCATAATAATATTTGTATGATGAAGCACAGTACAATTCATCAATGTGTGCGGATTCATAGCTCACCAAAGTCGTACTCAAACATTTTGATGGATTCTTGAGCGCCGTGTGTGATGTTTTATATTTTCAATGGAAGATATAAAGTGTTGGTGTTGTTTACTTGTGTCATATGGCAGTCAACACATTTATATTATGTTTGACTGCCATCTACTGGTCACACTTATCGTTACACCATGTACCAAATAAAATTGTTTCGAGTCGGTAAGCGATATCCGAAATTATTCTGGTACATGAGGTACATGAGGTCTGACTGCCATCTACTGGTCACACTTATCGTTACACCATGTACCAAATAAAATTGTTTCGAGTCGGTAAGCGATATCCGAAATTATTCTGGTACATGAGGTACATGAGGTCTGACTGCCATCTACTGGTCACACTTATCGTTACACCATGTACCAAATAAAATTGCTTCGAGTCGGTAAGCGATATCCGAAATTATTCTGGTATAAGGCGCACTGACAAGTTTTGAGGGGAAAAAAATATTTTAAGTGTGCCTTTTAGTCCGGAAAATATGGTACTATATATATATATATATTCTAAAAAAAAAAAAACACTTTTTTCAGCCAAAGTCTACCTAGCCCAATTTTGACCGAGGAACATCTGGAAACTAAGTCCTAATTAATTATATATAAGCACTAAAACTCATTTAACACAAATATTGAATAATCAGCACCGGGAGGGAAAAAAAAAATGCCATCCTTGTCACATTTCAGGCTCTTTTTTGCCCCCATTTACAGCTACATTCACAATTAATATTCATGATAGAATATCAGAGCTGCGCTGATTAAATCATACATGGATCAATGGGGTTAGTCAGAGCCATCAATAGTTAACGAAGGACAAAACACACCTCTTCCTCCAGTCTGTCCATAACCCACTTAAATAGAGTCCATGCTGTAATGAGTTACTCAGAACCACTCCTGTCTCCTGCATGTCTAATGGACGACAAGTAGGAAAACTCTCATCCCCAGCACATAGACTTTGACTTCTATCAGGCGCCAAAGTGCAACTGATTGCACTTTGGTGTATGCTGATGTTTTCAACTTGCTTAAATTATTTTAGGCAAAGTAATCAGAAAACAGTACCGGAGAACCGACAAACATTTGCAGTCTTCTTGTTTTCAAGATTGTCAGGTTCAAACACTGATGACATCTATTAAACAGACAAAAAGCAAGGAATCATGCAGAGACAGAGTTCAATTTAGCTCATGAGGAGAAAGCATGGCGCTGCACACTTAATCACAGTCTCACTCTATGCTCTAAGGTTCAGCTCCCTCGTCCCTCTTTTTATTCAGAGTTCCATAGTCAACATCACTGAGGCCGCCTCTAAAAGGAGTGGTCACATATACTATGCAAAGCAGGTCCAGGACGCACAGTAATTGACGGAATTGGCTGGGTGATTTCGCCTTGTCCCCACTTCGTCTTATCTTCAATGAGGTCCTTGAATTTCTTTGCTGTTAGCGGGCTAAAACAAAGAAAACACTTAATAATAAATAATAATAATGGATTAGATTTATATCACGCTTTTCTATTGTTAGATACTCAAAGCGCTTACAGAGAAGTGGGAACCCATCATTCATTCACACCTGGTGGGGGTAAGCTACATCAGTAGCCACAGCTGCCCTGGGGTAGACCTGTGGCTGAGGCCACCCCTCAGACAAGAACTTTTGTCCTTGCATGGATTTAAAAAAGTCGAACTTGAGTACAAAAGCTAATAACTAAAGCAACAGACTTTAAGCATACTAAAGTTAGTGTGAATATATATACATTATTATTCTAACAATGATAGAATATACATTCAATGATCGCTAACGTAAACGATCCAAACCGCTATCTGTTCGAAAAATTATGTGTAAGTTATCACAAAAGTTTCCGTTTCCAGCAGACAGAGGCTGTCTTTGTTGTAAAATTCCATTGTGTACGATGAGAGGAGACGGGAGGGGTTATCTATTGTGATCCAAGACTTGCCCAAGCTCGATCCCGGACCAGCCCAAGTCCGAGACATCTTTTTCCATCCATCCATCCATTTCCTACCGCTTATTCCCTTTGGGGTGGCGGGGGGCGCTGGTGCCCATCTCAGCTACAATCTGGCGGAAGGCGTTTTACACCCTGGACAAGTCGCCATCTCATCGCAGGGCATCCTTTTATTTCGTGTTAATTTGACCGAAAACAATGGCTGTCTGTCATACCCCCCCCCCCCCCATTCCTTTAGAAACAGCTGTTGTTATGTAAACAGGGAAAGTCCAAATAAAAAAAGGTGGCGTACAATCTTTCGTTTCTCTTCAAATTCAGCCCAATTTAATTCTGCCTCTGTTTAATTCCTTGCATTTTGTCTCCTTTAATATGTTTGTATTGTGATCCAAGACTTTCCCAAGCTCGATCCAGAACCAGCCCAGGCCCGAGGCATCTTTGCGTTAATGTGACCCAAAACAATGGCCCATTCCTTTAGAAACAGTTGTTGTCATGTAAACAGGGAAAGTCCAAATAATAAGTGGTGGCGTACAATCTTTCGCCAGAGCGTGCTGGAAACTGTATAAGAGTACAGCCCAGACGTTTCACCTCAAATTAAGATGAATTTAATTCTGCCTATGTTTAATTCCTTGCTTCTTGTCTCGTTTAATAGATGTTGTCAGTGTTTGAACCTGACAGTATCATTTGCTAACAACACACAGAACAAACGGACATAGGCGAGTTACTTACAGTCCGGGCGAAGTTTACGTTGTTGTACATTCGATGGTCGTGTGATGAGTGATGAGCCAAGAAGACGCCAACGAGGAATCGTCCAACGAAAAAGCTTCATCCGTTTCAGCGAGCCTCGGACTGGAGCTGCATCTCCAGGAGGAAGAGTAATAGCCCGATTTACACAAAGACCCTTACTCTTTGTAGTTCTACTGTGGAAAGATCAGTCTTACTGAATCATTGTGATATTATTGTCTCCTCAAACAAAACACTACCACTTTGTTCAACTGCCATCCCCAAAATCAACTAAAAGGGAAAGTTCTAAAGGGAGGCTTTAAATAAGGCTGTGTAGGGAGGTGTGGCCAGCGTTGCCTGCAGGAGCAAAGGTCACCGCCTCTGTCCATGGTGCTGAGGACAGAGCCCCATCAGACGGGGGGCGTGGCAGTGTAAACGGCAAGACACAGCTGAACAGGTGATTAGATTTCCCAGGTGGTACGAGTTGGCTAATCGCCTGTTGTCTTTAAAAGTAGAAGTCGGGAACAGCAGGAGAAGGAAGGACTTGGAGAGTTGGAGAGACTGAAAAGTCAAAGATGCGAAAACAATTGATGTGCATTAAAACATGTCTCCTGTGACGTGTGTGATCATATTTTTTTGTTGGAAAATGGTTTCTGTAGGAGGACACACACGACACACACCTTCCTAATTGTTAGAAAGCCCACAATTTAAAATGTTTGTGTTTATGCTCCAATGAGTATTTGGCGAGCGCCGTTTTGTCCCGCTAATTTCAGTGGCCCTTGAACTCACCGTTGTGTGGACTGTAACTCAGTTTGTTTACATGTACATCTTTCGCCGCCGCCGCCACAGAAAGACCTGTTTTATGCCCCTTCTTCATTGCCTCATTTGTCCACCAAACGTTTTATACTGTGCGTGAATGCACAAAAGGTGAGCTTTGTTGATATTATTGACTTTTTACGGAGTGCTCATCAGGCAACTGCAAGTTAATCGATGCATACATGCTATTTAGGCTCACTGTATGCACATATTGCATCGTTGTGCCTGGGTTTGTAGGTATAGTTGAGCTAATTTACTTTATTTTACTAATTTATATGTGCATGCAGATTATCTGTATGGAATATTGTCTGCATTTCTGATAGTTGTTTGTGTGCCATGTTGTTCCAGACCACAGCAATTGTTAGCCAGCTTGCATAATTGTATACATCCATTAGAAGAAGACAGCCTACTGTTTCTTTTAACTTATACATCTATACCAGGGGTCGGCAACCTTTACCACTCAAAGAGCCATTTCGACCCGTTTTACAAAATAAAGAAAACAATGGAAGCCACCCAGCTCTTTTGAAATTTAAAATGAAATAACACTGCGTACAGAGTTTTTTTTATACTTTGTGCTATGTATAAACCAGGGGTCTCAGACACGCGGCCCGCACCTTAATATGAACATTTAATGAGAGTGGGGCCCGCAAGTTTTTTATGAATGCCGCTTGACAGAATCACACTTGTCCACCACCCCGAATATTCCGAGAGACTACCGAATGTCAGATGAACTATTCTCGCGAATGTTTGCAGGATTTCCCTCGATTAACAATAATAAGGGCATCCTATGAAGGCGCAGCCTTTGACGCCCTCTACAACACGTCCAATCAGCTTGCCATCCCTGTCAGATGTTGTAAGAGGCTTCTGCTGGCACTCGCAAACGATTGCAGGGCATACTTGTTCAACAGCCATACGGGTCACACTGAGGGTTGTGATATAAACAACTTTAACACTCTTACTTATATGCGCCACACTGTGAACCCACACCAAACAAGAATGATAAACACATTTTGGGAGACCATCGGCACTGTGACACAACTTAAACACAAAAGAACAAATACCAAGAATCCCGTGCATCCCATTCCTACAGGCTACGTTATACACCCCACAAGCACCAAATCTCCCCACCCCCTCCGTGCGTGGGTTGAGGTGGGCGGGGTTGGAGGGGGCCGGGTTTGGTACTAATGTAGCCCGGAAGAGTACAGATGCATGGAATTCTGGGTATTTGCTATTTTGTGTTTATGTTGTGTTACAGTGTCGATGTTCTCCCAAAATGTGTTTGTATTCTTGTTTGGTGTGGGTTCACAGTGTGGCGCATATTAGTAAGAATGTTTAAGTTGTTTTTATCACAACCCTTAAAGTAACCTGTATGGCTGTTGACTAAGTATGTGTTACAATCACTTTTGTGCGTCAACAGAGACTGAACATAAAATGACCAGTCAACACATAGAGGAGGTTAAAGACATTGCCGTCACTGCGCACCCTCAGTGTTGTAGTCCAGGTGAAAATTGGAGAATGTTATTATCGGGTGATATCTGAGAGAGGCACAAAAATCCGGAAACCCCACGGAATAGTCGTTGGGGTCGGCATTTTAGCAGCGGAGCCACATCAGAGTGATTAAGGAGCCGCATGCGTCTCCGTAGCCTCGGGTTGCCGACCCCTATTCTATACCTTTGGCCATTCTAAGACATACTTGCTGACCTTAAGACATCCGAATTTGGGAGACGGGAGGGTGTTGGTGGTAGCGGGGGGTGTATATTGTAGCGTCCCGGAAAAGTTAGTGCTGAAAGGGGTTCTGGGTGTTTGTTCTGTTGTGTTTATGTTGTGTTACGGTGCAGATGTTCTCCCAAAATCTGTTTGTCAATCTTGTTTGGTGTAGGTTCGCAGTTTGGCGCATATTTGTAACAGTGTTAAAGTTGTTTATACACCCACCCTCAGTGTGACCTGTATGACTGTTGACCAAGTATGCCTTCCGTTTACTTATGTGTGTGTAAAAGCCACATATATTATGTGACTGTGCCGGCACGTTGTTTGTATGGAGGGAAGCGGACGTGATGACAGGTTGTAGAGCACGCTAAAGGCACGCCCCCAATATTGTTGTTCGGGGGGAAATCGGGAGAAATTCTTGAGAATGGTTGCCCCGGGAGATTTTCGGGAGGGGCACTGAAATTCGGGAGTCTCCTGGGAAAATCGGGAGGGTTGGCAAGTATGTTCTAAGTAATTTCCGGGAGTTATCTGACCCTCTGAAAAGCTTTACTAATGTTTTCCAATGTTGTAAAAATGTGTCGAATAAATAATACATTTCAACATTTCTGTCAACGAAGATGTGCGTCAGCCTGCGACACATCGTCATTTTGATAGTAGGCTGTTATAGCTAATATACACACTTATATCATGTGTTACCATCGTTAGAATACTTGTATAAGTCTTAATTTTTCACGGCTCTAGACGGACTACTTTTTTGTATTTTTGGTCCAATATGGCTCTTTCAACATTCTGGGTGGGCGATCCCTGACCGAGTAGAATTCATTCTTAGTTGCATTTTAAAAAAATGTAACTGTTAATTTTAAAATTGTTGGATTGTCGCCGGATAGTCGAACCTCGGATTCAGGAGGAACAGTGTGGTTTTCGTCTTGGTCGTGGAACTGTGGACCAGCTCTATACTCTCGGCAGGGTCCTGGAGGGTGTGTGGGAGTTTGCCCAACCAGCCTACATGTGCTTTGTGGACTTGGAGAAGGCATTCGACCGTGTTCCTCGGGAAGTCCTGTGGGGAGTGCTCAGAGAGTATGGGGTATCGGACTGTCTGATTGGGGCGGTCCGCTCCCTGTACGATCAGTGTCAGAGCTTGGTCTGCATTGCTGGCAGTAAGTTGGAAACGTTTCCAGTGAGGGTTGGACTCCGCCAAGGCTGCCCTTTGTCACCGATTCTGTTCATAACTTTTATGGACAGAATTTCTAGGCGCAGTCAAGGTGTTGAAAGGATCCGGTTTGTTGGCTGCAGGATTAAGTCTCTGCTTTTCGCAGATGATGTGGTCCTGATGGCTTCATCTGGCCAAGATCTTCAGCTCTCACTGGATCGGTTCGCAGCCGAGTGTAAAACGACTGGGATGAAAAGCAGCACCTCTAAGTCCATGGATCTCGCCTGGAAAAGGGTGGAGTGCCATCTCCGGGTTTGGGAGGAGACCCTGCCCCAAGTGGAGGAGAACAAGTACCTAGGAGTCTTGTTCACGAGTTAGGGAAGAGTGGTGTGGCATCTTCAGTAATGCGGACGCTGTATCGATCCGTTGTGGTGAAGAAGGACTTGAGCCGGAAGGCAAAGCTCTCAATTTACCAGTTGATCTACGTTCCCATCCTTACCTATGGTCATGAGCTTTGGGTTATGACTGAAAGTCAAGATCTTATTTACAAGCGGCCAAAATGAGTTTCCTCCGCTGGGTGGCGGGGCTCTCCATTGGAGATAGGGAGCTCAAAGTAAAGCCGCGGCTCCTCCACATTGAGAGGAGCCAGATGAGGTGGTTCTGGCATCTGGTCAGGATGCCACCAGGAGGTGTTTAGGGCAAGTCCAACCGGTAGGAGTCCACGGGGAAGACCCAGGGCACGTTGGGAAGACTATGTTTCCCGGCTGGCCTGGGAACGCCTCGGGATCCCCCGGGAAGAGCTGGACGAAGTGGCTTGGGAGAAGAAAGTCTGGTCTTCCCTGCTTAGGCTGCTGCCCTCGCGACCCGACCTCGGATAAGCAGAAGAAGATAGATGGATGGACTTGGCGTTGGTTTTCCATGAGGTTATGTCCGTGTTTCACTTTTTTTTTTTTCTTTTTTTGGATCTGGCAGACTCTTGTCAGATTTGTTTTGTATGTTTCTCCCATTTCACAGCGGTGGGCATGTTTTCGATGGCTTGTCACCACTCAAGACAATAACCTGAGCACTCAAAGCTCCACGAGGCTGCAGTGACCTTGCAACAGGAGCCCTGTAGCGCTCCAAAGCTTTATCGGCACAAGGCGATCATGTGTATTCGGAATCAAATGACAGACAGGAATATTAAAGCTCAATGACATTTACCTTTTATTATGTCACGTTTTTTTTTTTTCATGCATTCAGGGATTTCGAGTTAAACCTCTGGGGGAACTTCATCCGCTCTGAGTCAGCGTGCACTCGTCGCGGCGACTCAATCGGGTTCTTTTGTACGAAACAAAAGCGGTAGCAGAAAAGCTGTAATTGTGACAAAAAAGCACTCTCAGACAAGCAATTATTTTGCTTGTTGTTACTTTTTATTTCACAGTCGACGAACAATTGCACTCTCTTTAATTCGTCAGTCAGGTGTACAACCTGCTGTCAACCGAAGATAAAAGCAAAATGGTTTAAATTATTATTTTTTGTGTCGTTTCCTGCCTTTTCTAAAAAACAAAGCCAAACAACTTTTAATTTAGTTTATAAAGAAAGATATTTTGCAGCCTATCTACTGTAGTATACATGTTTAGTTATGCTACCTGAGGAAGCTGTTTATTGTCTTAGTAATGCAGAGGAACAACCACCACACTGCAAAAAGTCAGTGTTAAAAAACAAGAAAAAAAAATGCAGAAATGAGGGGTAGTTTATTTGAACTAAGCAAAATTATCTGCCAATAGAACATAAAAAATGGCTTGTAAAGACTTTCCAAAACAAGTAAAATTAAAACTCTTTCATCAACTTTTAATCAGAAAAGTTCAATCTCTCTCCTGGAATTATTTGAAGCTGACACGACAAACAGCCTCAGAAGAGATAATGTTTGGAAAAAAGCGACAATTTTCACCCAACTTTTGTATTGAAATGGGAATTGAAAACTTCCTGTTGATTTTAGCTGGGGGTTGTCAGTGTATGAAATATAGGTCTAAGTGAGACCTACATAACGGTTTCCTGTTTCATGTGTCTACGACGATCCTACTGGGAGTTAGAGGCAGTTTTGTCTGCGTTTTCTTCCTAGGAGGCGCTAGAGCACAATTTTGAGTTTTGGGGTTCGGTTTTTTGATTAGATCGCAATTTTCGACAGTCCTGATGTTTGTGTCCAATGTGATGAGTTTTTAAGCATGTTAAGGGGGTTGAATTACAGCTCAAAGAGGCGGCTGTATAATAATGAAGAATATTAATAAAACGCAAGAAATTCAATACGGTCCTCTGCCCCAAAGGGATATCGGTCCCTAATTAGCTAACCTCAATGAACCCAAAGATACCTTAAAATAAGTATATTCTCATTAATAACAAGTGCACTTTTCTTCGTAGAAAAAAAGAGAGCTTTTTGTTCAAAAATACTCATAAATTAAGTAAATGGTATGTGCCATTATCTTGACATAATGATATGTGCTCGGCATCATGATTGTTTTTTTTTTTTTATGCTTGAAGTAAGAAATTATTACTTTAAAAAAGTAGTTTTTTACTTGAGAGTGTTGATGACACAACTTTGCAACAGTTGATATTCTAGTTTCAAGCATGTTTTATTCAATATAGGTCATCAAATCTCAGGAAAAAGCTGTAATAACTTACTGAGATCATTTAGCACCAAAACATTTAAAACAAGTAAAACATTCAAACAGAAAATCTGGTTAGTGAGAAGAATTATCTTATCAGACAGAAAATAAGAGAATATCACCCTTATTTGAGATATTTAATCTTACTTTAGTTTACTTTAGTTTTTCCAACGTCCTTGACGCAAATCCCATATGGGTGAGGAAAGGATGGTCAGCGCCCGAGAGCTGCGGCCTACCACCATGACCCCGCACTCCCTTCCCTCTGTTATTAGATATATCGAGATGTACATTGTAATATATATATGTGCTTTGCTACGGGGTTTTTTGCACTTTCGGAGCCCAGTCCAGATTATATTTTTTTACTCATCCTTCCCCAGCGTTCTACCTTTTTCCCCATCTTTTACGGAGGCGCCTTGTGGCGACCCATCAGCGTTCCTGTTCTGTAACCCTGTACACTGTTTTTTTGTCTCAGTTGAACGGGTTTGTGCTGAAAACAAAGTTTTGTTGTACAAACCCGGTTTCCATATGAGTTGGGAAATTATGTTAGATGTAAATATAAACGGAATACAATGATTTGAACATCCTTTTCTACCCATATTCAGTTGAATGCACTACAAAGACAACATATTTGATTTTTTTTTGCAAATAATAATTAACTTAGAATTTCATGGCTGCAGCACGTGCCAAAGTAGTTGGGAAAAGGCATGTTCACCACTGTGTTACATTACCTTTTCTTTTAACAACACTCAATAAACGTTTGGGAACTGAGGAAAAAAATTGTTGAAGCTTTAAAAGTGGAATTCTTCCCCATTCTGGTTTTGTATAGAGCTTCAGTCGTTCAACATTCCGGGGTCTCCGCTGTCGTATTTTATGCTTCACACATTTTGGATGGGAGACAGGTCTGGACTGCAGGAGGGCCAGGAAATTACCCGCACTCTTTTTTTACGAAGCCACACTGTTGTAACATGTGCTGAATGTGGCTTGGCATTGTCTCGCTGAAATAAGTAGGGGCGTCCATGAAAAAGACGGCGCTTATATGGCAGCATATGTTGTTCCAAAACCTGTATGTACCTTTCAGCATTAATGGTGCCTTCATAGATGTGTAAGTTACCCATGCCTTGGGCACTAATGCACCCCCATACCATCACACATGCTGGCTTTTGAACTTTTCGTCGATAACAGTCTGGATGGTTCGCTTCCCCTTTGGTCCAGATGACACGATGTCAAATATTTCCAAAAAACAATTTGAAATGTGGACTCATCAGACCATAGAACACTTTTCCACTTTGCATCAGTCCATTTTAGATGATCTCGGGCCCAGAGAAGATGGCCCCGTTTCTGGATGTTGTTGATAAATGGTTTTCACATTGCATAGTAGAGCTTTAACTTGCACTTACAGATGTAGTGACAAACTGTATTTAGTGACAGTAGTTTTTTGAAGTGTTCCTGAGCCCATCAATCCTTTAGAGATTGATGTCGGTTTTTGATACAGTGCCGTCTGAGGGATCGAAGGTCACAGTCATTCAATGTTTGTTTCCGGCCATGCCGCTTACGTGGAGTGATTTCTCAAGATTCTCTGAACCTTTTGAGGATATTATGGACCGTAGATGTTGAAATCCCTAAATTTCTTTCAATTGCACTTTGAGAAACGTTGTTTTTAAACTGTTTGACTATGTACTCACGAAGGGGTGTACTTTCTTGTGAAAGTCTGAGCCTTTTTTGGGAAGCTGTTTTTATACACAATCATGGCACCCACCTGTTCCTAATTAGCCTGCACACCCGTGGGATGTGCCAAATAAGTGTTTGATAAACATTCCTTAACTTTATCAGTATTTAATGCCACCTTTCCCAACTTCTCTGTCACATGTTGCTGGCATCAAATTCTAAAGTTAATGATTATTTGCAAAAAAAAATTTTATCGGTTTGAACATCAAATATGTTGTCTTTGTAGCATATTCAACTGAATATGGGTTGAAATTGATTTGCAAATCATTGTATTCTGTTTATATTTACATCTAACACAATTTCCCAACTCATATGGAAACGGGGTTTGTACTGGTGCAATGACAATAAAGACCAATAGTAATTAGTGTCGCGGGACTATACTAGTACCGGCATACCGACCCTAGAGGGAATACACAGTCCCTTTAACCTTTGTGGCTTAAAATTGTATTAAAGCCTAATCAAAATGTGCAGTCATTATTTTGGTTATAAAACCAGAGTATTTGAGGACAAATGGAACCTCACACAAAAGAGAAGGCACTTTCGTGAAAGAGTTCAGAAAAAGTTATCTGTGCTCAGTCAGGTGTGGAACCCAACGGTGATTAGGCAATAACACACAGTGGGCCGTGTCTTGCTGGAAGTCATCCAGAACTAACAATAAGTCAGATCTCGATGGGCCAATTAGCCCTCGGAGTTCCCATGTAAAACCTTCCATGAGGATCCCGTGATTGGAGGCCATTACAGACAGAGAACAGTGCCAGAGGAGACATTGCTTCCTTAGTGGGATTCTTATTCTTCCTCCTTGTCCAGTGGAGCTTGCTCATGTGACAAGCGGCCCCATCTTGAAAGTGACACCGCGGCCCCGGCGGAAACCAATTACCGCTCTTAAATCAAAATGTCATTGACCATTACGGCGGGCTGGATAAGGTTGATTGATTCCGCTTCAAATCATAATTATAGACAGAATCTGGCCGTTAGACTGGAATTGTGACGGCCATCATAAACGAGTTCTGTTGCTCGTTCAAGACTTTCACATTTTAAGTGTTTTTTTTTTTTCTGCAGCCTTTCTTCATTAGGTTCTTCAGTTCGGAGAATATTTCGATAACAGTTTGTGCAAAGACCTTGAAACCTCCCTCGATACGCTTAAGTAATCCACAAAGCCATTGTAAGCGTTGAATACCCTTAATATTTTCCTGCGGACCCAAAGTATCCATTGTGACCACACTGAATTGAGACTTCCAGTTAAAAGACTTTCTTGGAGTCCTTGCCTGATGATTGGAATCATGCTGGCTTTTCATCTGTGAATTTTTTAGTGCGAGGTTATTGACACGTTCACACAATCCTGTATGAAATACAGGGGAGGAGCAATATGTGCACTATGTATTTTACCGTCTGCACACCTCCCTGAGTAGAGCTGAGGCCGGGGGTCCGAGAGATGCTCCGCTTCTGCACACACTCCCCACTCTACGTTTGTCAGTTTTAGCGCTGAAAGGTGATCATAAGTTCCTAATCTATACCATTGGCAATTCTAAGACATACTTGCCGACCTTAAGACATCCAAATTTGGGAGATGGGAGGGTGTTGGTGGTAACGGGGGGTGTATATTGTAGCGTCCCGGAAGAGTTAGTGCTGAAAGGGGTTCTGGGTGTTTGTTCTGTTGTGCTACGATGCAGATGTTCTCCTGAAATGTGTGTCAATCTTGTTTGGTGTGGGTTCGCAGTGTGTTTATAACAGTGTTAAAAGTTGTTTATACGGCCACCCTCAGTGTGACCTGTATGGCTGTTGACCAAGTATGCTTTGCATCCACTTATGTGTGTGTAAAAGCCGCATATATTATGTGACTGTGCCGGCACGTTGTTTGTATGAAGGGAAAGCGGACGTGATGACAGGTTGTAGAGCACGCTAAAGGCACGCCCCCAATATTGTTGTTTGGGTGGAAATCGGGAGAAATTCGGGAGAAATTCGGGAGAATGGTTGCCCCGGGAGATTTTCGGTAGGGGCACTGAAATTTGGGAGTCTCCTGGGAAAATCGGGAGGGTTGGCAAGTATGTTCTAAGTAATTTCTAGGAGTTATCTCACGGAAACACACTCCCAACTCTACGTTTGTCAGTTTTAGCGCTGAGAAGTGAGCATTAACTTCCAGCCGCTGGCTTTGTTTTTTCCCTCCCTTTTTTTGAGGAAACACAAACACGACCGAGCTGCAACAACAATAACACTTTGTTTTTTCCCCATATTCCTTTGCTCTCCGGAGGCCCAGAACTTAAAAGAACAGACGGGTACCATTCCTCAAAGCTCGGCGTTTCCAGGGAGGATTAATATACTTGCAAAGAAAATGAAACTACCTCGCCGGCATCAAAGAGCATTCTGGTCATTATTAAGTGTAGGGGGGAGGGATATTCACCCTTTCGGAAGAAAATGTTTTCCTGTGCTCTGTTCCTTCAAGGTGTCTTTTTTGGTAAGTGTTTTCATGGTACTGTACTGATTTAGCAGAGCTGGTGTGTCGTTAGTATTGCAGCACCTGCCCTTACTAGGTTTCTCTCCAAGGGGGGTTGGATGTACCCGTGTGGTGCCTTCACCCGAGAACCAAATGCCCGTGGGTAACACTACCTGTAGGGTTTCCAACAGTCCCTTAGAAAACAGAAGTGTCCCGCATTTAGTACTGTATTTTTCGGTTGGGAGAGTGGCTGTGCTAGCAACCTGAGGGTTCTTGGTTCCTGGTTCGACCCACAGCTTCTACCAAGTTCATCATGTCCGTTGCGTCCTTGAGCAAGACACTTCACCCTTCCTCCTGATGGGTCGTGGTTAGCGCCTTGCATGGCAGTTCCCGCCATCACTGTGTGAATGGGTGAATGTGGCAATAGTGTCAAAGCGCTTTGAGTACCTTGAAGGTCGAAAAGCACTACACAAGTTGGACCTGCAGCAAAACGGGGTCTGCCAGGACCGGTTACGAGATCAGCGACAGGTGCGTGGATGGTCCACCTGGGCCTGGTTATCTAATCACCTGTCCGTTAAAATAATAAATGGGAAATGGTTGTACTTGTATAGCACTTTTCTACCCCTTTTTAAGGAGCCCAAAGCGCTTTGACAGTATTTCTACATTCATCCATTCACACACACATTCACACACTGATGGTGGGAGTTGCCATGCAAGGCGCTAACCAGGTCCCATCAGGAGCAAGGGTGAAAGTGTCTTGCCCAAGGACACAAGGTGGGGATTCTACATTCACCCATTCACACAGACACTCACACACTGATGGCGGGAGCTGCCATGCAAGGCGCTAACCAGGACCCATCAGGAGCAAGTGTAAAGTGTCTTGCCCAAGGACGCAAGGTGGGATTGAACCAGTAACACTCAGATTGCTGGCACGGCTACTCTCCCAACTTCACCATGCCGTCGCCCTAAAGGCAGCATCCAGGGAGGAGAGAGGGGTTGGAGTTGGAGCAAGAGCGAGAGCGAGCCGGAGACAGACACCTGACAATGGCTGAAAAGTACAAAGACACTATTTTAGAAAATAAAACAGGGTTGTAACCCCGATCCGGGCTGTCATGTCAGTGCTTGGTGGTCCGATGAACCTCCTGGAGGAGAGAAACCTCCACACAAGTATACCACCATTTACTCAAAAATCGACAGTGCGCCTTATAACCCGTTGCGCCTGATGTACGGAATAATTCTGGTTGTGCTTACCGACCTCGAATCAATTTTATTGGGTGCATGGTGCACTGATAGGTGTGACCAGTAGATCGTAGTTACACGTGTAGACTGCAATATGACGCCAGTAAACAACACCAAAACTTTTCAATGTTCCATTGAACATTAAGAACATTACACACGATACTCCAAAAATCTGTAAAAAATGTTTTATTTCGACTTGATAGATTGTCGGCCCTGTATGGCTACGGTAGTCCGAGACACAAATACTATTATGGTTTGTGTCTAAACACCGCAAAATGTCACCCATTAGCAGACATGTTATCTGGCGTTTTGTTTCACGATATTATGCAAAACCAAACTTTATTGCCTTCTGGTACCTGCTGATGTGTATTTAAAAAATGCATAAACCCTAAAAATTTGCACACCTCCGCCACTGTAGTGCGTGTCAATGCCGTAGTCGATAAGCTTCTTGCTTTTCATTATCTTCTTGTTAAGTGGCATTCACCCTCAACTGTTGCCATTTCTAATATAAAGATGTGGAAGTTGCCTCCTAGTGGGTCCTGCTGATCACACACTTGCTCGGGAGTCCGGCGTTCAGGGTTCAACAAAGCTTTATTTCTCATCAGGTGAAGCACCACTCTCGACTTTTCAGTCCACCTCATTCGTGTCTGCTTGCTCCACCGTCTCTCTAAGCCCTCCTCCTTCTTCTTCTCCCGGCCGCTACTGATAAGAACAACAGATGATCAGATAACCATCCCAGCTGGGTAATCTAATCACCTGTCAGCTGTGTTTCAAAGCCGGCCATGGCACACCCCGCTCCTGCAGCAAGCGCGCCGACCACGCCCCCTTCGACAAAAGTAGTGTAAAGTTCTAAATTATATCTCGCTGATGATCTGTAAAACATAATTTATGCAACATTTTGACCAAAGAACCACCATTACATGTTATGTAGACCAAAAGTAAGTGTTTTAAATTTAGAGAAAAACATCATAAAATACCCCTTTAAAGGCCTACTGAAATTAGATTTTCCTATGTAAACTGGGATATCAGGTCCATTCTATGTGTCATACTTGATAATTTCGCGATATTGCCATATTTCTGCTGAAAATATTTAGTAGAGAACATCGACGATAAAGTTCGCAACTTTTGGTCGTTAATAAACAAGCCTTGCATTTACCGGAAGTAGCAGACGATGTGCGTGTGACGTCACGGGTTGTAGGGCTCCTCACATTGTTTACAATCATGACCAGCAGCAGCTAGAGCTATTCAGACAGAGAAAACGACAATTTCCCTATTCATTTGAGCGAAGATGAAAGATTTGTGGATGAGGAAATTTAGAGTGAAGGACTACAAAAAAAAAAAAATAGGCGATTGCAGTGGGAGCGATTCAGATGTTTTTAGACACATTTACTAGGATAATTGTGAGAAATCCCTTAGTGAGTTAAATAGTAGCTGAAAGTCGGAGCGGTGTGGCCATGGGTGTGTTGACGCCAGAGTCTCTGAGGGAAGTCACGAAGCTGCAGCAGGACAGAAGCTCCACTGATCCCCGGTAACAGCCGACTTGTTACCAAAATGTTCTCACCAAAAACTGCCGGTTGACATGCAGTCGGGATTCATGTTAGCTTGACCGCTCTGATCTATAGTAAAGCTTCACTTCCGGGAATTTTAAACAAGGAATCACCCTGTGTTTGTGTGGCTAAAGGCTAAAAGCTTCCCACCTCCATCTTTCTACTTTGACTTCTCCATTATTAATTGAACAAATGGCAAAAGATTCAGCAACACAGATGTCCAGAATACTGTTTGATTATGCGATTAAAGCAGACTATTTATTGCTTGGATCGGGCTGGAAATGAATGTCCGCTACAACCCGACACGTCAAACGCACGCGTCATCATACGAGTCATCATACCGCAACGCGGGAAATTTAAAATTGCAAGCTAAAAAGGCCGTATTGGCATGTGTTGCAATGTTAATATCTCATCATTGATATATAAACTATCAGACTGCGTGGTCGGTAGAAGTGGGTTTCAGTAGACCTTTAAAGGGCTTTATAATCCGGTGTGCCTTTTGTATGAAAAAAGACCTGAATAGACCCGTTCATTGGCAAGTGCGCTTTATTATCCGGTGCGACCCATGGTCCAAAAAATACGGTAAGGGCGCACTTCGTCCCGTATTGATCAAAACAGTCTTTTTAAATGTCAGTGGAGTTATTGGGGCGGTATAGCTCGGTTGGTAGAGTGGCCATGCCAGCAACTTGAGGGTTGCAGATTCGATACCCGCTTCCGCCATCCTAGTCACTGCCGTTGTGTCCTTGAGCAAGACACTTTACCCACCTGCTCCCAGTGCCCCCCACACTGGTTTAAATGTAAAAGATATTGGGTTTCACTATGTAAAGCGCTTTGAGTCACTAGAGAAAAGCGCTATATAAATATATTTCACTTCACATATTGCATTTGTATTGCATTTTCTTTGGGGTGTGCGACGAAAATACAGAAGGAAAACAGACGAGAAAACAAAAGCAGCAGATCACACTAGCATCATTTGACTTCCTTTTATTTTAATCACTTGTCTTTTCCATAAACCACCAATTATGGCTCTTGGACGCTTTTGTGCGTTTTCTTTACTTTTGTTTTCGGCAAGATCATTAACCGGTGGTTCTTAACCTTGTTGGAGGTACCGAACCCCGAGAGTTTCATATGCGCATTCACCGAACACTTCTTTAGTGGAAAATAAAATAAAAAGATATATTTTACAAACTCCCATGCACCCTCAAGAACCCTGCCGAGAGTAAAGGGCTGGTCCACAGTTCCACGACCAGGACGAAAACCACACTGTTCCTCCTGAATCCGAGGTTCGACTATCCGGCGTAGCCTCCTCTCCAGTACACCTGGACTTGGAGAAGGCATTCGACCGTGTCCCTCGGGAAGTCCTGTGGGGAGTGCTCAGAGAGTATGGGGTATCGGACTGTCTTATTGTGGCGGTCCGCTTCCTGTACGATCAGTAAGTCGGACACTTTTCCAGTGAGGATTGGACTCCGCCAAGGCTGTCCTTTGTCACCGATTCTGTTCATAACTTTTATGGACAGAATTTCTAGGCGCAGCCAAGGCGTTGAGGGGTTCCGGTTTGGTGACCGCAGGATTAGGTCTCTGCTTTTTGCAGATGATGTGGTCCTGATGGTTTCATCTGACTGGGATCTTCAGCTCTCATTGGATCGGTTCGCAGCCAAGTGTGAAGCGACCGGAATGAGAATCAGCACCTCCAAGTCCGAGTCCATGGTTCTCGCCCGGAAAAGGGTGGAATGCCACCTCCGGGTTGGGGAGGAGACCCTGCCCCAAGTGGAGGAGTTCAAGTACCTAGGAGTCTTGTTCACGAGTGAGGGAAGAGTGGATTGTGAGATCGACAGGCGGATCGGTGCGGCGTCTTCAGTAATGCGGACGTTGTACCGATCCGTTGTGGTGAAGAAGGAGCTGAGCCGGAAGACAAATCTCTCAATTTACCGGTCACTCTACGTTCCCATCCTCACCTATGGTCATGAGCTTTGGGTCATGACCGAAAGGATAAGATCACGGGTACAAGCGGCCAAAATGACTTTCCTCCGCCGTGTGGCGGGGCTCTCCCTTAGAGATAGGGTGAGAAGCTCTGCCATCCGGGAGGAACTCAAAGTAAAGCCGCTGCACCTTCACATCGAGAGGAGCCAGATGAGGTGGTTCGGGCATCTGGTCAGGATGCCACCCGAACGCCTCCCTAGGGAGGTGTTTAGGGCACGTCCAACCGGTAGGAGGCCACGGGGAAGACCCAGGACACGTTGGGAAGACTATGTCTCCCGGCTGGCCTGGGAACGCCTCGGGATCCCCCGGGAAGAGCTACACGAAGTGGCTGGGGAGAAGGAAGTCTGGGTTTCCCTGTTTAGGCTGTTGCCCCCGCGACCCGACCTCGGATAAGCGGAAGAAGATGGATCAATGGATGGCTGGATATTTTACAAAGAAAGTTAAAGGAATGTACACATGATCCCATGTTTACATCTCATTGTGAAACATGTGAATGTTTTAGTGGGACCTAAATGCGATATCTGAAAGGGGTACAAATTATTTCCAACCCCACCTTGTACACTCATGAAAAACAATGTTTGTTTTTTTTGTCATTGTGAGTAAGCCAAAACACTCATATTAGAAAATAATCTCATGGAAATGATTGCTGTCATTTGATTATAAAAATAAAACATTGAACTTGTTATTTAGTCAGGTTTGGACGGAGGTTTCGTCGAACCCCTGAGGCTGACTGACCGAACCCCTAGGGTTCGATCGAACCCAGGTTAAGAACCACTGTCATAGACTGTATCGGACAATATATCAAATTACAAGTAATGAGAAAACATAAATGCCTGACTCACTTTAGGAGGAAATGATAAAAAATTTAAATATTCTCTGCCTTCAAAATTCTCCGTCTTTCAAAGGCGTCCCCGATACAAATCCTGGTTTTGTTCCTGGCTCTGATGATCTGTCACTTCGCTTCTGTTTGTTTCTTTGTTCGGTCTTCGTTTCCTGTTGGTGCTCCGAAATTTGTTTAATTTCCTGCATGTCTCCCTGAGCTCTCATTTCCCTCACCTGTCCCTGATTGGCAGCCCGGCACACCTGGTTGCCAATCAGACTGCCATTTATTAGGGATGTCCGATAATATCGGACTGCTGATATTATCGGCCGATAAATGCTTTAAAATGTAATATCGCAAATTAACGGTATTGTTTCAAAATGATCGGTATCGGTTTCAAAAAGTAAAATGGATGACTTTTTTAAAGATCGGCAAAAAAAACCTTAAAGGCACTGTTTTTGCACGCCGGCCCAATCACATATCTACGGTTTGTCACACACACAAGTGAATGCAAAGCATACTTGGTCAACAGCCATACAGGTCACACTGAGGGTGGCCGTATAAACAGGTTTAACACTGTTACAAATATGTGAACCCACACCAAACGAGAATGACAAACACATTTCGGGAGAACATCCACACCGTAATACAACATAAACACAACAGAAAAAATACCCAGAACCCCTTGCAGCACTAACTTCCCCCCACCATTTTGGAATCCCTTACTTCTGTTTCGGCAGCCTTGTTTTGTCTCTCCTTGGTTACCATGGGTGCTGATTGGTTTCAGCTGCCTCGGATTAGTGTCGAGGATACCCACCTGCTGCCAGGCACTTATCAGAGTCCCGAATCTTTCCACACTCAGTCCGGCTTCCTAGTTTGCTACTCGCAACAGGTAACGACGGTTAGTTGTTTGATTTCTGTCTCAACTTGGCTCTGTCTTACAGTGCTATGTGTACACTTTTAGTTTTTTCCTCCCTGATTTATTGTTATGATAAATCATTTTCCTACCTGCACGCCGTGTCCGAAGTCCGTATGGATCTTGGGAAACGGCCCCGTTAACACAATGCGCCCAGAACATTACAAATAAGTTGACAATGTTGACTTTTAGATTGACTGAGATCCGTCATGTTTAGTAACTTTACCGGAGGCAATAGCCAGACGAAGATGGCGGTGTTTAACTGGCCATTTGGATTTCACACGCTCGCAGACTTTCTAATTGGTCAAACAATAGCGGGGTGTTCGGGTGCATCAAAATGAAAACAATAACAATATTTTGGGGCTGTAAATCTAATTTTAAAATGAGCATTTCCCGGCTGAACTACTGTATACAACACGGTCTAGCTCCATCCTATTTTGCTGATTGTATTGTACCATATGTCCTGGCAAGAAATCTGCGTTCAAAGGTCTCCGGCTTATTAGTGATTCCCAGAGCGTTTTCTATTCGGGCTCCAGTACTATGGAATGCCCTCCCGGGAACGGTTATAGATGCTATCTCAAAAGAAGCATTTAAGTCCCATCTTAAAACTAATTTGTATACTGTAGCCTTTAAATAGACCCCCTTTTTAAACCAGTTGATCTGCCGTTTCTTTTCTTTTCTGCTCTGCCCCCCTCTTCCTTGTGGGGGAAGGGCCACAGGTCTGGTGGCCATGGATGAAGTGCTGGCTGTCCAGAGTCGGGACCCGGGGTGGATCGCTCGCCTGTGCATCGGTTGGGGACATCTCTGTGTTGCTGACCTGTCTCCGCTCGGACTATGGACTGGACTCTCACTATTATGTTAGATCCACTATTGACTGGACTTTCACAACATTATGTTAGACCCACTCGACATCCATTGCATCCGGTCTCAGCTAGAAGGAGGGGGTCACCCACATCTGCGGTCCTCTCTAAGGTTTCTCATAGTCATTCACACTGACATCCCACTGGGTTGTGAGTTTTTCCCTTGCCCTTATTTAGGCTCTGAACCAAGGTTGTCGTTGTGGCTTGTGCAGCCCCTTGAGACACTTGTGATTTATATAAATAAACATTGAATGATTGATGACTGCCATCTACCGGTCACACTTATCATGCAACCATGTACAAAAATAAAACGCTCCGAGGTCGGTAAGCACAACTTGAACCATGCCGTACATTAGGCGCCCGGTCGAGGTGGAAACAAACATGATTTTAAGTGCGCCTTATAGTCTGGAAAATTTGGTGTCAGTTCAAAATAATGCTAATTATCTTTGTTGCCACGTTACCAAAACCCCACATTTAAATTGCACAATTTCCCAGAAATTTTAAAGGGTACTTATCTTTTTTTTTTTGTATTTTACGCTTCATAATGTGTGGCGCATTATGAAGCGTAAAATACCACAGCGGACTGTTGAACGACTGAAGCTCTACATAAAACAAGAATGGGAAAGAATTCCACTTTCAAAGCTTCAACAGTTACTTTCCCCAGTTCCCAAATGTTTAATTGAGTGTTGTTAAAAGAAAAGGTGATACAACACAGTGGTGAACATGCCCTTTCCCAACTACTTTGGCACGTGTTGCAGCCATGAATTTCTAAGTTTATTATTTGCCAAAAAAAATTTAAAAAATTTTGATTTTGAACATCAAATATGTTGTCTTTGTGGCATATTCAACTGAATATGGGTTGAAAATGATTTGCAAATCATTGTATTCCGTTTATATTTACATCTAACACAATTTCCCAACAAGCGGAAGAAGATGGATGGATGGAAAATTTCCCAACTCATATGGAAACAGGGTTTATATATATATATTGATACATATTGTGCAGTATATTTCGGTTTCCAATACAAATGGCATTCATTCTTCTCAAGCTATACCTAAGCGTGTATGATTTGTTGTGTGGACAGACCCCCCCCCCAACCCTAACCCCCATGGCGAAATTCAATCAGTCCCTAAAATCTGACAGGAATGGATAGGCTCTATTAGCCAGGTCTAGGTGGCCCAGGGCGCCTTGTAACTGGTGCTATTAATCCATATCGTTGGTCTACACCAAGGTGCTAGACCTTGTCAGACAAGAACCCCCCCTGACTTGGAAGAAAGGATCGTTTCTGGTAATGGATACAGATCTTGGGAGAAGACTTTGGACAGGGCAATTGTCGGCGGTTGGTGACTCTTTCTTTAGCCCTGTGCGGAATACACAGCAAAAACTGAAATCTAAGTACGATTATATCTTAAATAAGGGTGATATTTGCTTATTTTCTGTCTGATAAGGTAATTCTTCTCTCTAAGCAGATTTTATGTTAGTGTTTTACTTGTTTTATGGGTTTTGGTGCTAAATGATCTCAGTAAGATATTACAGCTTGTTGCTGAGATTTGATGACCTATATTGAGTAAAACATGCTTGAAACTAGAATATCAACTGTTGCAAAGTTGTGTCATCAACACTCACAAGTATAAAACTAAATTTTTAAAGTAATCATTTCTTACTTCAAGCATGACAAAATTACTTATTTAAGAATATCTTTCAACATATTCAGCAAAACGGTCTACATTTTTTTTCTCCCAAGAAAAGTGCACTTCTTATTAGTGAGAAAATACTCCTTTTAATGTATTTTTGGGTTCATTGAGGTTAGCTAATTTGACTTATATTGGAAAGTCTTGACAAGCCAAATGTTCTTGTTTTATTGGCAGATGATTTTGTTTAGTTCAAATAAAATACACCTCATTTTTGTATTAGTTTTTCTTGTTTATCAACACTGACTTTTGGCAGTGTGTGATATAGAAGAATATTTTTGTACAGGTTGGCGAACCTCCCACCATCAACAGTCAATGTTTGTCTTCTATTACAAACATGATCCATTTTTTTTTCCTGATTGTGTCGGCATCTTTAATTTATTTTTAATTCACCTAAGAATGCAATATACAGTGGGGCAAAAAAGTATTTAGTCAGCCACCGATTGTGCAAGTTCTCCCACTTAAAATGATGACATAGGTCTGTAATTTTCATCAACTGTGAGAGACCATCCATCAATCCATCTTCTTCCGCTTATCCGAGGTCGGGTCGCGGGGGCAACAGCCTAAGCAGGGAAACCCAGACTTCCCTTTCCCCAGCCACTTTGTCTAGCTCTTCCCGGGGGATCCCGAGGCGTTCCCAGGCCAGCCGGCGGACATAGTCTTCCCAACGTGTCCTGGGTCTTCCCCGTGGCTTCCTACCGGTCGGACGTGCCCTAAACACCTCCCTAGGGAGGCGTTCGGGTGGCATCCTGACCAGATGCCCAAACCACCTCATCTGGCTCCTCTCGATGTGGAGGAGCAGCGGCTTTACTTTGAGTTCCTCCCAGATGGCAGAGCTTCTCACCCTATCTCTAAGGGAGAGCCCCGCCACACGGCGGAGGAAACTCATTTCGGCCGCTTGTACCCGTGATCTTATCCTTTCGGTCATGACCCAAAGCTCATGACCATAGTTGAGGAAAGGAACGTAGATCGACCGGTAAATTGAGAGCTTTGCCTTCCGGCTCAGCTCCTTCTTCACCACAACGGATCGGTACAACGTCCGCATTACTGAAGACGCCGCACCGATCCGCCTGTCGATCTCACGATCCACTCTTCCCTCACTCGTGAACAAGACTCCTAGGTACTTGAACTCCTCCACTTTGGGCAGGGTCTTCTCCCCAACCCGGAGATGGCACTCCACCCTTTTCCGGGCGAGAACCATGGACTCGGACTTGGAGGTGCTGATTCTCATTCCGGTCGCTTCACACTCGGCTGCGAACCGATCCAGTGAGAGCTGAAGATCCCGGTCAGATGAAGCCATCAGGACCACATCATCTGCAAAATCAGAGACCTAATCCTGCGGCCACCAAACCGGAACCCCTCAACGCCTTGACTGCGCCTAGAAATTCTGTCCATAAAAGTTATGAACAGAATCGGTGACAAAGGACAGCCTTGGCGGAGTCCAACCCTCACTGGAAAAGTGTCCGACTTACTGCCGTCAATGCGGACCAAGCTCTGGCACTGATCGTACAGGGAGCGGACCGCCACAATAAGACAGTCCGATACCCCATACTCTCTGAGCACTCTCCACAGGACTTCCCGAGGGACACGGTCGAATGCCTCTATGGCCCCTGCTATGGGTGGTGAGCCCATTGGAGGGGTGACCCACGTTGCCTCTTCGGGCTGTGCCCGGCCGGGCCCCATGGGAACAGGCCCGGCCACCAGGCGCTCGTCATCGTACCCCACCTCCGGGCCTGGCTCCAGAGGGGGGCCCCAGTGACCCGCGTCCGGGCGAGGGAAATTTGGGTCCATGTTTTGTCTTCTTCATAGAGGTCTTCGAGCTGCTCTTTGTCTGATCCCTCACCTAGAACCTGTTTGCCTTGGGAGACCCTACCAGGGGGTATAAAGCCCCCGGAAAACATAGCTCCTAGGATCATTGGGACACGCAAACTCCTCTACCACAATAAGGTGGCAGCTCAGAGAGGAGACTGTGAGAGACAGAATGTGAAAAAAAAAATCCAGGAATTCACATTGTAGGAATTTTAAAGAATTTATTTGTAAAATTATGGTGGAAAATAAGCATTTGGTCAACCATTCAGTATTCTTCTTCCTCCAAACACGACGAGTTGAGTTGATACCAAAATGGATACATGGATGATACAGCAGAGGATTGGGAGAATGTCATGTGGTCAGATAAAACCAAAATAGAACTTTTTGCTATAAACTCAACTTGGTGTGTTTGGAGGAAGAAGAATACTGAGTTGCATCCCAAGAACACCAGACCTACTGTGTAGCATGGGGGTGGAAACATCATGCTTTGGGGCTGTTTTTCTGCCAAGGGGACAGGACGATTGATCCGTGTTAAGAAAAGAATGAATGGGGCCATGTATCGTGAGATTTTGAGCCAAAACCTTCTTCCATCAGTGAGAGCTTTGAATGGTTGACCAAATACTTATTTTCCACCATAATTTACAAATAAATTCTTTAAAATTAGTACAATGTGAATTCCTGGATTTTTTTTTACATTCTGTCTCTCACAGTTGAAGTGTACCTATGATGAAAATTACAGACCTCTGTCATCATTTTAAGTGGGAGAACTTGCACAATCGGTGGCTGACTAAATACTTTTTTGCCCCACTGTAGATCAATGCGACGTAAACAACAAACATATCTACAAAATATCTAAATCAGGGGTCTCCAAAGTGTGGTCCGAGGGGCCATTGGCGGCTCGCAGTATATTGTCCCAAAAAATAAAATCAAACAAAAAAATGTAATAAAATAAATACAATTTTTACACAATACAATTCGGCTGAGCGACGAGGAGACCCCAAGAGTAACAAGTGGTTGTCTTGTTGCCTTTCCATTAAGAAAAATAAACACTTTTTTAATGTAAGTTTTCTGGTTACAAAAAAGGTCATTATGTCAAGATAATGACACTAGCATTTACTTCATTTAAAGGCCTACTGAAACCCACTACTACCCACCACGCAGTCTGATAGTTTATATATCAATGATGAAATAATAACATTGCAACACATGTCAATACGGCCGGTTTAGTTTACTAAATTACAATTTTAAATTTCCTGGGAGTTTTTTGTTGAAAACGTCGCGGAATGATGACGTGTACGTGTGACGTCACGGACTGTTAATGAATATGAGCGCTGCACACACACACAGCTAAAAGTCGTCTGCTTTAACCACATAATTACACAGTATTTTGGACATCTGTGTTGCTGAATCGTTTGCAATTTGTTGAATTAATAATGGAGGAGTCAAAGTAAAAAGATAGAGGTGGGAAGCTTTAGACACTAGCCACACAAACACACGGTGATTCCTTGTTTAAAATTCCCGGAGGTGAAGCTTTACTATGGATCAGAGCGGTCAAACGAACATAGTTCCCGACCACATGTCAACCGGCAGGTTTCGGTGAGAAAATTGTGGTAATAAGTCGCCTCTTACCGGAGATCAGCTGAGCTTGCGCCGTCCATGCAGCTGCCGTCGACTTCCCTCAGAGACTGGCGTCAAGACACCCGTGGACACACCCCTCCGACTATCAGGTACTATTTAATCACACTAAAACACTAGCAACACAATAGAAAGATAAGGGATTTCCCAGAATTATCCTAGTAAATGCGGCTAAAAACATCTGAATCCGTCCCAATGCAATCGCCTTTTTTTTTTTTTTACTTTGTATATATTTTTTTTTTCTAGTCCTTCGCCATCAATATCATCATCCACAAATCTTTCATCCTCGCTCAAATTAATGGGGAAATTGTCGTTTTCTCAGTCCGAATAGCTCTTGCTGCTGGAGGCTCCCATTATAAACAATGTGAGGACGTGAGGAGCCCTCACCCTTGTGACGTCATCGTTCGCGATTTTCTGTAAAGGCGAGTCTTTTTTATTAGCGACCAAAAGTTGCGAACTTTATCGTCGATGTTCTCTACTAAATCCTTTTTAGCAAAAATATGGCAATATCGCGAAATGATCAAGTATGAAACATAGAATGGACCTGCTATCCCCGTTTGAATAAGAACATCTCATTTCAGTAGGCCTTTAAGAAAATGTTTCAACATATTGAGAAAAAAGTTCTTATATTTGTTTTTTCTAACAATACAAGTGCACTTGTTATTAGTGGGAACATTATCACAATTTCAGAAGGGTTAAAACCAATAAAGATCAGTCCCCAGTGGCTTATTTTATTTTTCGAAGTTTTTTTCAAAATTTTACCCATCATGGAATATCCCGAAAAAAGGCTTTAAAGTGCCTGATTTTCGCTATCTGTGAAGCCACCGTCCATTTTCCTGTGACGTCATCCAGTGATGCCAATACAAACAACATGGCGGTTACCACAGCAAGATATAGCGACATTAGCTTGGATTCAGACTCAGATTCCAGCGGCTTAAGTGATTCAACAGATTACGCATGTATTGAAACGGATCGTTGGAGTGTGGAGGCAGATAGCGAAAACTAAATGAAGAAGAAACTGAAGCTATTGAGCAAATAGCTATTGAAGTTAGTCAGCGATCGCCTTCCGACCAACGATTGAGTGTCGCAGGATATCCATACATCTCTGTGCCATGTCTGCTTTAGCATCGCCGGTAAAATGTGCAGACCAAACGATCGGGACTTTCGCATCTTGTGACACTGGAGCAACTTAAATCCGTCGATTGGTAAGTGTTTGTTTGGCTTTAAATGTGGGTGGAGGGAAAGGCTGGATGCAAATATAGCTACAAATGTACATACAGCTAGCCTGAATACCATGTTAGCATCGATTAGCTGGCAGTCATGCCGTGACCAAACATGTCTGATTAGCACATAAGTCAATAACATTAACAAAACTCACCTTTGTGATTTCGTTGATTTTATCGTTGGAAATGCATCTGCAGGATATCCATACATCTCTGTGCCATGTCTGCCTTAGCATCGCCAGTAAAATGTGCAGACCAAACGATCGGGACTTTCGCATCTTGTGACACTGGAGCAACATAAATCTGCCGATTGGTAAGTGTTTGTTTGGCATCAAATGTGGGTGAAGGGAAAGGCTGGATGCAAATATAGCTACAAATGTACATACAGCTAGCCTAAGTAGCATGTTAGCATCGATTAGCTGGCAGTCATGCCGTGACCAAATATGTCTGATTATCACGTAAGTCAATAACATCAACAAAACTCACCTTTGTGATTTCGTTGACTTTATCATTGGAAATGCATCTGCAGGATATCCATACATCTCTGTGCCATGTCTGCCTTAGCATCGGCGGTAAAATGTGCACACCAAACGATCGGGACTTTCGCATCTTGTGACACTGGAGCAACTTAAATCCGTCGATTGGGAAGTGTTAGTTTGGCATTAAATGTGGGTGTACATTCAATTTGTGGTATTATATTTATACATACAACTCCACGTAAGTCAACTTGAATCCGTCCCTGATCGTGTTGTTACACCCTCCGAGAACACACCGACGAGGCATGATGTCTCCAAGGTATGGAAAACGATCGAAAAAACGGAAAATAACGGAGCTGATTTGACTTGAGTGTGTAATGTGTTTGAGAAAATGGCTGATTGACTACCTATGTGACATCATATAATAGAAAGGCGTTTAATTTGCCAAAATTCACCCATTTAGAGTTCGGAAATCGGTTGAAAAAAATATATGGTCTTTTTTCTGCAACATCAAGGTATATATTGAGGCTTACATAGGTCTGGTGATAATGTCCCCCTTTAAGGTATTTTGGGGTTCATTGAGTTTAGCTCATTTTACTTGTTTTGGAAAGTTTTGACAAGCCGGATTTTCTTGTTCTTTTGGCAGATAATGTTGCTTAGTTCATGTAAAATACCCCTATCTTTTAAATGATTTTTTCTTGTTTTTGAACACTGACTTTTTGCAGTGTAATGACGGTATGTTTTATCAGCCACAAAACAAATAAGAAGGAAGCCCGTTTCGGTGCATTTCCTGGAGGGGAGAAGAATGACCCTTTGATGAGCACCAAGAGCACCAGGTCTTTGTCCGCCAGATATCCAGTCTTGAAAGGAAGACACTGGGCTTGACCACTCTACATTAGCAATTTAGATATTCAACACGAATAAATAATGTTTGGGTATTTGCATCTCAAAGACGCAATAAATTATTTTAGGAATTGGTTCTGAGCTGAGTATTTTTTATTTTTTTTTCATCCGTGTCTCTTTTTCCGTCTATTATTTACCGGTGAAACTCAGAAAAACCCTGCGTCTTTTACTATAAAAAAAAAAAAAAAAAAGACTGTATTGCTGGAAGTGTTTCACGTTTCTGCATGATTTATTCAAAAGGTTACGCTGACATTCTTATTGATGTAAAACAAAAGGATGGAAATGTAATTTCCACATCATTGATGCTGCTGCCATATGATTACAGATCTATTGTCTCGTCCTTGGGGAGCACGTTCGTGGCTAAATTAAAAACAGGTTGAAATGAGAGGGTTGTAATTTAAAATTAGGTTCAAAATAAATACCTACAACATGCATTCTTTTGCTTATTTGTGATACAATCATAGAAAGAACCAACGAGGAAAAGGGATTAAACATGTCCCGATACCAATGTTATGGTAATGGTGCCTGTAGCAAAATGTATGTCGATACATTTTGATACATCCAGAGTCGGGCATCGGTTGCTAACCCGTCTCCGCTCGGGATGCATTGCAAAAAGTCACTGTTCAAAAACAAGAAAAAATTTTTAAAAAATAAAGAGTTAGGGGGATTTTACTTGAACTGAGCACAAATATCTGCCAATAGAACAAGAAAATGTGGCTTGTCAAGACCTTCCATTAGCGAACTTCAGTGAACCCAAAACTACCTTAAAATAAGTATTTTCGCACTAATAACAAGTGCACTTTTCTTGAGAGAAAAAACAATAACGAGACCTTTTTTCTCAATATGTTGAACAATTTTCTTAAATTAAGTAATGGTAGTGCCATTATCTTGACATACTGTATTTTTATTGTAATTTTGAAACTATTTCTGTTCAAAATTGTTTGAAATGTCACATTTTAAATGTTTAAATATTAAATATTAAGCCTGCCTTTTCTGTTCATTCATTCTCACATCCTAGTAAGTGTTTCACGCAGTTTGTGTTTCACTCTAGTAACGATTCTTTTTCCATTTGTTTGCTTGATAGCTTTCACGCTAAGCCTTTTGTTCCTCTAGCTCTCAAGTTAGTAGTTTTTGTTTTTCCTTTTGTGCCTCGTGCAAGTTTGTTTGTTATTTCCCTAGCTCCCATGCTAGCACTTTTGGTTGTTTCTCGCTCCCATGCTAGATCTGTTTGTTTTATTTGTTAAATTAATATATCGGTTCTTACCTTCACGCTGTGTTCAAGCCCAACTGCATCCTTGGAAGAACGAACTCTCACAATGCCCAGCAATCGTTACAGTAGGGTGCGAGCAGAGAAATGTACCTGGTCCCGCTCGGGGACGCACGACCTGGCGGCCCTCCGCTGTGTCCTCCCTCCACCCTCCACCTTCCCTTTCACTCTCAAACTTTCTTATTGTGGGGGTTTCAAATTTTGTTTTGGGACATCTGGTATCTGTCCTTTTAGGGGGGGATTATGTTATGACAGAAAAAACAATAATGAGACCTTTTTTCTCAACATGTTGAACAATTTTCTTAAATTAAGTAAATGCTAGTGCCCTTATCTTGACATAATTATCTGCGCTCAAAATATATTTTTATTGTAATTTTGAAACTATTTCTGTTCAAAATTGTTTGAAATGTCACATTTTAATTGTTCAAATATTAACTGTCAGTTTGCTGCACTGTGGCAACCGTACTACTATATGTATAGGTATGCTCTATTGTTTCATTTTAAGATAAAACAACAAAGTCCATTTGGGTGGCATCTGTTTTAATTATGAGACACAATTTGTTATGATCCGCTGCCCGGATAATACCATATTCTAGTTTTGTTCCGTTTTTGTATCACATTCTGTTCTTTGACTTCCTTAGTTCCTGTTTTATCTGGTTACCATGGTTTATTATTAGTTTCACCTGCCGTGGTTTACAGACACACACCTCTTTTGTTAATCACCACCCTTATTTAAGCCTGCCTTTCGGTTCATTCATTCTCGCATCCTAGTAAGTGTTTCACGCAGTTTGTGTTTCACTCCAGTAAAGATTCATTTTCCATGTGTTTGCTTGCTAGCTTTCACGCTAAGCCTTTTGTTCATCAAGCTCTCATGCTAGTAGTTTTTGTTTTCCTTTTTGTGCCTCGTGCAAGTTTGTAATTTCCATAGCTCCCATGCTAGCACTTTTGGTTGTTTCTAACTCCCATGCTAATTCTGTTTAGTTATTTGTTAAAAAAAAAAAGTACAAGTTCTTACCTTCACACTGTGTTCAAGCCCGACTGCATCCTTGGAAGAACGAACCTGCATCACAATGCCCAGCAATTGTTACAAAATCGTGTCAAAGTCATGATTTTTTTTTATTTCATGCTTACAATAGGAAATTCTTACTTTGAAAAAACAGTTTTATACTTCTGAGTGTTGATTACACAGCTTTGCAACAGTTGATAATAATAATAATAATAGATTGTATTTGTAAAAAGCACTTCACATTGAGCAAACAACCTCAAAGTGCTACAGTGTATTAAAAAAGTAAAATTAAAAGATAATTAAAACAAATACAAATATAAACTAGAACAACCTAATAGCTGCAACTAGTATCCATATATCTAAAAAAAAGGCATTTAAAAATAAGAAGGGTTTTTTAAGCCATTTTTAAAACCATCCACAGTCTGTGGTGCCCTCAGGTGGTCAGGGAGAGCATTCCACAGACTGAGAGCGGTGGAGCAGAAAGTAGCTTTGTCCTCGGCGGTTGGAGGAGGTTAGCCTGTCCAGAGCGGGGGTGTCGTGTGGAGGATTTGGGGGTGAGTAGTTCTTTGAGGTAGAGGGGGGAATTTCCATGGGGGCACTGGTGGGTTAGTAGGGAGACTTTGTATTCAATCCTGAGTGGAACAGGCAACCAGAGAATTGGTGTGATATGGTCATATTTCCGCACTTTCACCAGGATCCTAGATATTCTAGTTTCAAGCGTCTTTTACTCAATGCAGGTCATAACATCTCAGCAACAAGCTGTAATATCTTACTGAGATCATTTAGGAGACAGAAACACTTAAAACAAGTAAAACACTCTAACATAAAATCTGCTTAGTGAGAACAATGAACTTATCAGACAGAAAATAAGCAAATATCACCCTTATTTGAGATATTCAATCTTACTTGGATTTCAGTTTTTGCAGTGTGGTCTCCTGCTGGCCCCACTATGGACTGGACTCTCACTATTATGTTGGATCCACTATGGACTGGACTTTCACAATATTATGTTAGACCCACTCGACGTCCATTGCATCCAGTTTCCCCGAGGGGGTTGGGGGGGGGGGTCCTCTCCAAGGTTTCTCATAGTCATTCTCATTGACATCCCACAGGGTTGTGAGTGTTTCCTTGCCCTGATGTGGGATCTGAACCGAGTATGTCGTTGTGGCTTGTGCAGCCCTTTGAGACACTTGTGATTTAGGACTATAGGGACGTATTTTTTGAGTTTATGAACATAATATGAATTAAAAAGATTTTGTGGCGATAAAGAACATTGATGTAATCATAGTAGTATCGACTAGATACACTCTTGTACTTGGTATCATTACAATGGATGTCATGGCATTTCTTTTACATTGTGACACCTATGAGCTATTGTATCCTCATACGGTGTGCAGTGAAGCATGTTTAGCTAATACTCGTCCTGCAGTGATAATGATACTTGTATGCAAGTCAATTCATCTGCCGGCATTGAGGCAAAGATTAGTTATTTTAGAAGAAGCTACAACACCGCAATACTGTACTAGTGCCGGTATACCGTACAACCCTAAAACATGTACACCAAATTCGAATAATTGTCACATACATTATTTGCAAGTCGGGATCTGTTCGTAGCAAAATCTGTCGGTGCGAATTTTCGCCAAATCAAACGGTGTCATACGTCGATACTTTAATTGCACGTGACGTCACATCCTTGCAAACTCGGCCAGGGAAACAAGAACTCAGAGGGAACTTGGTCGGACTATCCCTCATGTCCGTAATGATACAGTTTTCCAGGGCACTCAAATACACAGTGAGGCTCCACTTATAAAAATGCGTTAGCTCGACGCTAATTTATATTGGGTTTGCCATATGACATGCTAACAGTTAGCACCGGCATTTTTTTTGGTCGCTACTTCAACACCTATGAATTTATTAATGATGACTACAACTAAAATAAATATTCCAATCAAATAATAAGTAATAAGTACAATACCGACAGTATAAACATTTTGTAGGGCGCCACAAAAGACTTAAACTTCCGCCATCTAACGTCTTTGGAATTGGGACCGCATTTCTCAACGTGCTATTGCAAGGAATTGTGGGATTACACCATTTACGGTCAGTAATATCATCAAAAGATTAAGAAGATATGAAGAAATCACTGCACCTAGCGGCAAGACAGAAAACCAACATTGAATGCCCGTGACCTTGGATCCCTTAGGCGGTACTGCATTAAAAAGTGACTTTAGTGTGTAAAGAGCTCAGGAACACTTCAAAAAACCCCTGTCAGTAACCACAGTTGGTCGCGACATCTGTAAGTGCAAGTTAAAACTCTGCAATGCATAGCCAATGCCTTTTATCAACAACACCCAGAAACGCTTCGCTAGGCCCAAGCTCATCTAAGACGGTTTGATGAAAAACGTTTTTTTGGTCTGACGAGTCCACATTTTAAATACTTTTTTGGAAACTGTGGACGTCGTGTCCTCCGGACCAAAAGAGGAAAAGAACCATCCGGACTGTTCGAGGCGCAAAGTTCAAAAGCCAGCATGTGTGATGGTGTGGGGGGTGTATTAATGCCCAAGGCTTGGGTAACTTACAGATCTCTGAAAGGTACCTACAGATTTTGGAGCAACATATGTTGCCATCCAAGCCACGTCTTTTTCATGGATGCCCCTGCTTATTTCAAGGAGACGATGCCAAGCCACATGTTTTGGGTTTTGTAATAAATGTTTTCCAATTCTACCAGCGCCATGGAACACCTTTGAGTTTGTCTTCTTTGTTTCTGCTGCATGGCGACTCGTACAGCATCAGTTAGTGACTCTCCGGGAAACTCTACACGTTCCCTGTCAGCTAGAAAATGTCCGCTATAAAATGTGTAACTTTTATTGATTGCTCTAAATGTTAATGTCTTTTGCGCTGGATATTTCACCATAAAAGCAACAATAAAGCATGTACTATTGTAATGATATTTACCAACAGCTGTTCTCCCTCTATTCCCGGGGCTAGGGGGATATGGGTCGTTTTCTGTATCGATCTGAGAGAAGGTGCTAGGTAAAAAAAATAAAATAAATAAAATAAATGTCAGGAGAAATGTCCCTTACTATTTTTTTTTTTTTCCTGTCTAGCTACTCAGATAAATTAAATTGTTAATGTAGATGCCCACATCAACTGTACAGATTTACCTTAAAAAAGAAAAGTGTGGTATACTTCTATTGTTGCTTTATTTAAAAACAATAACAAAAAACAATAAATACATTATTTTAGGTTTGTTTAATGCTTTTGAAACGTGGACTATTTTGCAGTGAGCAAAAATGCCTGCCTGTTTCTTATAGGTCATTGTGTCTATGGATCTGAGAAAAGGTGCTAGGTAAAAATAAAACAAAAATAAAACAATGTCACAAGTAATGTCCCTTATTATTGTATTTATTTTTTTATTTTATTTTATTTTTCCTGTCCAGCTACCCAGGCGAAAAATGTTGTTGATGTAGATGCCCATATCAGCTGTACAGACTTAGTTTACAAAGGAGAAGTGTGGGATAATTATTATAAAAGAAAAGTACATAAAATACGGAAACATAGATATGTCCCTTACAGTTTTTTTTTAAATGCTTTTGAAACATGAG